>NC_137927.1:28065805-28098305 GCF_963457725.1 Sprattus sprattus
AACTAAACCAGTTGTACAAACAGTGTACTTGTGTAGTAACGGTGCAAACCCATGCCACCGTTGTGAGCGACGCGATCTCTAAACCCAATGCATTTCAATGGGAGCCAATCCATTGTGACGTAAATTAGCGATCTGAGCGACGCGTCCGTTGAAAATTCGAACATGTTGAAACTTATGCAAATGAGGAGCGATATTTCCCGGCAGCAGCCAATGAGATTGTTTGGTGTCGTCTTTGACAGTTGGACTGTATGCTATTTCCACACGCTACACCACGCCCACTCAAAGCGATGGAAGTCGCTCACAACGGTGGCATGGGTTTGCACCGTAAGTGAATGTGTGTGAATGTGTGTGTGAGTGCTGTATTCTGACCTCCAGGGACTTGCCCAGGGTTTGTTCCTGATCCGAGGTGTGAGTGTGTGTGTGTGTGTGTGTGTGTGTGCATGTGTGTGTGTGCAGTAAGTAAATATATATGCGCAAGTCTATTCTAAGTGGAAGTGCGTATGGGGGTTGTACTCATACCTCCAGGGCCTTGCCCAGAGTCTGCTCGTGGCCCTGCTCGCCGCTGGCGTTCTCCAGGACGTCCTCGTACATGTCCACCAGAAAGCCGATGCGGTAAGGCGAGCAGTGCGTCTCCTTCAGCTCCTGCACCTGGTCCAGCAGACCCGGGTGAGAGCCCAGACCCCGGTCCTGCAGAATGCTGCATCCACAAGAAGGGACACAGGAATGACACCGTTAGCATTAGCAAAGCTTGGTGATGCTTAAAATGACAATGCTGCTACAAAAAGTTGATGATGCTTAAAAACTTTATAAATATGATGATAAAATAAAAGTATTAATGTTGAATCCTGAAGACTTTGGCGGAATCAACAATTAGTACCAGGTTCTCTCAACTAAGTGTAAATAATGTGTGGATGGAACAGAAGCAACATCCTGAAAGACACATATTGAAGTGGATCGACGTCGACCCCTACTGGCCACAGGCAAGCATTACAACCAACTCCTCCAAGATGTGAACACAATGTTTAATTTAGAGATAAACATCATTCTTTTCAATTGACATTAGCACACTGGTGACAAAGAAACATACCCTTTTAGATAGTTCCAAGCACTTTCATTGTGGGGAGCTTTCTTAATCTGTATGAGAGTGTATCTAGGAGACAAGAAGTCAAGACGAGAATTTAAATAATTTGCAATCATACAGATATAAGTATGTAGCATTGACTTTTCATGACAAATAGATGAAGGCATGTGCAGTAGTTAATGCAAATTAATCTGTAATATTATGCAGGGTTGAATCTGGAGTTACCATACAGTCACTTATGAAAGCGTCCACATGCAGGGTTCAATTTAGAGTAACCCTATAGTCACTTATAAAAGCGTCCACAAGGAGAGAACAGAGCCATGAAGGCTCTCTTCCCAAAGGAAACTGTATCTGTAAATGCACTGCATGGGATTCTGTCTTGTCTGTCTGTTTTACTGGGCATCTCCTTGTCATCACTAGTCACATGTTTAACCAGAGCATTTTATACACATAAAACATGAGGCCAGACGTAAAGCATGGTCTCATATACGTTTTCATATGTGAAATCTGAGGACCAGAGCTACACTATACTTTTATGACTGACTAGAACTTCAACCTGCCCTTAGCTGTATTCGAGTGTGAGTGAGGGTCTGTGTAGGTGAAGTTGGTGAGGGTAAGAGCAGCCGCTCACTTCACCTCTCTGTTTAGAATGGCGGCATGCGTAGTGCAGTGTAGGTGATGGTTAGCCAGTGTAGCGTTGGGGTTAGCCAGTGTAGGTGAGGGTTGGCCAGTGTAGCGTTGGGGTTAGCCAGTGTAGCGTGAGGTTTAGCCAGTGTAGCGTGAGGTTTAGCCAGTGTAGCGTGAGGGTTAGCCAGTGTAGCGTGAGGGCTAGCCTTCGCCAGTGTAGCGTGCGGATTAGCCCGTGTAGCATGTGGGTTAGCCAGTGTAGCCTGAGGGTAAGCCAGTGTAGCGTGAGGGTTAGCCAGTGTAGCGTGAGGGTTAGCCAGTGTAGCGTGAGGGTTAGCCAGTGTAGCGTGGGGGTTAGCCAGTGTAGCGTGGGGGTTAGCCAGTGTAGCGCGGGGGTTAGCCAGTGTAGCGCGGGGGTTAGCCAGTGTAGCGCGGGGGTTAGCCAGTGTAGCGCGAGGGTTAGCCAGTGTAGCGCGAGGGTTAGCCAGTGTAGCGCGAGGGTTAGCCAGTGTAGCGCGAGGGTTAGCCAGTGTAGCGCGAGGGTTAGCCAGTGTAGCGCGAGGGTTAGCCAGTGTAGCGCGAGGGTTAGCCAGTGTAGCGCGAGGGTTAGCCAGTGTAGCGCGAGGGTTAGCCAGTGTAGCGCGAGGGTTAGCCAATGTAGCGTGAGGGTTAGCCAGTGTAGGTGAGGACCGCTGGGCTCTTAGTAGACACTCACTGCACTTCTCTGTCGAGAATGGCGGCGTCCGAGTAGCCCGTGGTGTGGGAGATGACGTAGTGCCTCTGGTTCCATGCTGAGTTGTTCCTCACGTCCTCCTCCAGCAGCTGCGCCACATACTCCAGCTCACCGTCCCATAGCTTATACTCCTGGGGTTATATGGACACACACACACACACACAGATGACACACACACACACACACACGGACCACAACCACACACACACACACACACACACACACACACACACACACACACACACACACACACACACACACACACAGAGAGACAGAGACAGACAGACATATCACACGGAACACACAACCGCACGGACCACACAACCACAACCACACACAAATATGCACATGTGCATGCACATACATACACGGAAACACACACACACACACACACACACACACACACACACAAGGAGATGCAGACAGGTTAAAATACACTCCAAAAGAATAAGAACAGCATGATACACTGAGAATTAATTTTGGTGCCTTAATATGCTTTATGTCAGACAGGTGGTGAAGACGTGTTCTACCTGGATGACCCACTGTCTGTGTTGCCAGGCGTGGTAGTTTTTACTATCCTGGCTGAGAATGTCAGCTATAAACTCCAGCTCTTCAGAGGGATCTTTCAGCCACTCCACTACCATGCGTCGGTGGTGCCTGAAGACAATAAAGACAATGTCAATGAGAAAAGAGGCTGTCAAAAAGGGAATCCATCATTATGCTGCATTTATGGCTCTGTCCTTCAATAGTTGACAGCCGTGGTTATACAAAGGAGTGATGACAACATGCATCACTAAAATGTGGTCTTTCTAAAATAATAAATAAAAACTCTTCACCTCATTCAGAGGTTATTTTGAGCTGGCAGATGTACTGTTTGGAGAGCATGTACATGATTTTAACTTGGTCTGATAAAATATGCTATACATAGTATATATATATATTTGTGTGTGTGTGTGTGTGTGTGTGTGTGTCTGTGTTTACTGCTAAGGTTAAAAACAGCAAGATACAGTCTCACAGAATGTTTACAAAAGTGGATATAAATAATTAACATGATGAACCATGAAAACAGGTTGACAGAATAGGGGCCAGCGATGCTCACCATACTTGGTAGTTCTTTGGTTGATCCTCTATTATATTTGTAATGTAGTTCATCTCCTCTCGCAGGTCCTTTTCCAAAGCCTGTATTAAAACTCTCCGGTAATGCCTGTAGAGGATTTACACACATTTGACACATTTCCCAACGTTTGCAAAGCATGGTATTGTGACTTTGGAGCAGACAATGACACATTCGAGATAACTACGTTTAAATCTTACCATACGGTGTAGTTGGCCGCATTTAGATCAATGGCCTCGCCTGTCAGCGCAAACGCCCTTTCACTCTTCTCATCGTTCTTCAGGAGTGCACGGAAGTAGTCGTAAACATCTGTGACTACAGGTAGAATAAGTGGGTGACAGATTACGTTAGGAAAGAAAATCAGGACTGTCCGTAGCCTCTGAATGGATGTCTGTAAACGTGTTAAAAATGGAATTAAGGGCGAGTCAAAACAGCATAACTTACTTAAAACACACTTTACTTACATCTGTCAGAATAAGCAATTTTCACAACAGGATTAGGCCCATCGTCTTGGGGAACCGGCTCCAAATCAGCCCATTCTTTTCGATCCCTGGAAAACAATCACCACCACAAATGACAGTGACGGGATTCAGTAACGTTGTAACTTACTTGGTTGCACTAGGGTGTAACGTTTGTGCACAAACGAATAGCTGGCTAATTAACTGACTATAGCTAGCTTTAATCACAACAGTAGTAGCACCAATTATCTATTCGTGTTAGCTACCGTTACACGTTGTAACAGTTAGCTTATAACACTACACTCACAAGAAATAAGTCAAGACACGTTGTATCTACAATGCATGTTAAATTAGATATTAGGCCATTAGATAGCTAACGTCTAGTTTACTACTTAGGTTTATCGATCCTATCGTACTTCCTAACGTCCATTAGCTAATCAAGCTAGCTATGACACCCTAACTTGGTAGGGGAGTAAGCTGAGAAGCTGATCAGTTAGCTAACGTTAGCATTGTTACCTGTAAAACACATATCTTCCTCTTAGGGGCTCATCATAGTCTATCTCTGATTCTCCATCCATACTCTCCACATTCATTCCGTCTTCTTCTTGGCTGCCCAAAGCGGGAGGTGAAATTTCCTCCAGACCAGACATTTTGAAAGTGACTCGTGTATTTCCCTTAAGAGCTAGCCAGATAACCAGCGTGTGTTGTTAGACGGAATGAGTAGTGTGTAACGTTCTACGTAAATTCCGGTAAGGTCTCGCTCTAGCGCGCCTCCTGGTGGTAAGTGAATTACAGTACAATATGTTGTACTGAAAATCCTCCTTGAAAACCCGTTAAATGCTCATGAATGCAGCTTTGTTGTTGATGTGGCTTGCTGCTCAGCTTCTACGGTTGGGTAGTTATTATATTGGTTAGGTTGCTGGTTATGAGTACCTCCATGGGACAGTGAAATTCAATTAATTTAACATCGCTTCCTGAGTATAACATGTTATGTGCAAGTCCTTCAATAAATTATTTTAAAAGAAACCCTTTACAGATGCCTTATATTTTCCACCTAGGGCATTTGTTTCGGCATCTCCATATTGCCCTTCAGGAGGGCCCAGTGGAGGGGGTAGGAACTTATCAAGGCAGTGTTTGATAAATACTGAGGCCAATATCCTAGAGCAAAACACCATGCGACATACAACACAATGCAGCTTGTGGAAATTGTGCTCTAAAGGGCAACCTTGTTCAACTCCGTTGAATGCTAATCCTTGTAGATCTGCAGTCTAAATCTAGATCTAGAGACATCCTTTTGGGTCACCAAAGACCAATCATATGATGATCACATGGTGTTCATGTGGTTTATACTGATCAAAAAGCATCCATGATGTGGGTTATTCATGTGCAAGTTTCTTTTTCTCTATGAAATGACAAGTACAAGACAAACCAGGGAAGGCCACTGATGCAAATTATTTTTCAATTCACATTTAGCTTGTTTATTAATTCACAATAATAAGAACATTGTATTGCAAGTGTACAAAGAGTTATCAAACAATGGTTAGCAATTCTCTACAAAAAAGAGGACCCCCAAAAACAGGTTAAGAGACACACAGCCTGCAAGTCCACTAAGTGCCAATGTGAGGATGGGTAGGGGTAGTCCCCTGGTCATCAGTAGACCTACAGTACTACTGTTTCCCATTGCCATTGATGGGCAGTTTCTTGAAGTCTTCAGAGTCTAGGAAAGCCTTGAGTTTTGGACGGGCTGTCATCATCGCTACAAACGCCTTCAAGGCTGGGAACGTGTCCAAACAGGTGGGGCACAACACCTGATGGTTGAGAAGAACTTCAAGCAAACTGTAGTCTGCAAAAGACACCTGTAACAGGAACACAAACACAGACATAAATAATTAATATTAGGAACAACCCTATTGTCTGCATAATGCATATACATCCATGATCTACTGTACCTTGCCGCCAACCAAGAAACCAGACTTGTTTTTGGCCAAAACAGCTTCAAACTTGGAAAGATGATCAGGGAGTTCCTTGATGTACTTATCCTTTCCGGTATCCTGGAGAATACATAAAACATGAAAAATAAAATTAAAGAAGTCTTCTTGACATTTAAAAGAAATTAAGTGATTTAGCGGAACCATCTCCAACAGTCATGATCTACATGAAGCAAATCCGTAGTACGGGCACAATAAGTATTATTAAAACTAGCAAACTTACGTATTCCTGGTAGATCATCTTGACGTATTTAAGACGGAGGTCTTCCACACCATCATTCATCATGTCAATTTGGGAAGCTTCTTTGTTGTTACTACCATACGCATCTGTGCACATAGGAAATTAAATTAATCAATTACTGATCACCTGACTAGTTCTCAACAATGAGTCATACTCAATGGATAACAGACAGCAGACAAGAAGCATCAGATGACAGAGTGTGTACTGTGGATTTAGCAAAGGCAAAGTGCAGTGTCTAACCATGGATTGTGTACTGACTTACCATGGTTACGGCCCAAGTGTCTCAGTATGGCATTGGACTGGACCAACTCCAGATCTCCATCTTGGACCTTTGGCAGCTGGCCAAAAACCTGCAAAATGTGGGGTTTGAATTTACAGCTGATGCAAAATACACTCTTGATTCAAGAAATTGTAAACTACAGAACTACTAGACGGAAGCCATAGGCTTTTGGACAGAGCACTAGAGCTTCCATGACGGAATTAAATGGCAGTGGCACTGATAGTGATGTTATTAATAGGCCATTAAGTGATATTATTTATAGGCCATTAAATGGCAACAACAGAAGGAATTAAAATTATTATTTTTATTTGTATAATTATTACAGGCATAGACTGCCATTCCAATTCCAATACACTTATGTCAAATGTCTATTGGGGGGATTGTAATGTGATTGACCAGGAGATTTCACTCACACAAGTGGCCTTCAGGTCTCCCTTCATCCACTCGTCAAAGGGCACCACCACTTCCTTCCACTCCTGCCCCTGGTCGGACAGCATGAACTTCATGGCCCCGCATCTCCCTGTGACAACACAACACGACAGCTGCTGACATGCCCTGGATACAGAACAGCAAGTCAACACACACAGGTGGATGCCAAAGGCAGTTAGGTTGCCAGTGTATTACATCCTCATGAGTTGTGTGCCATAAATATCGATGAGCAAAGGCAGCTGGAAACGAAGTTGCCCATCAAGGGTCTGTCGTTTGCCGATTGTAAGAATGTTGTACACAGTCACAAAACCATAAAAGTTCTGGTCACCATTTACTCAACCGCACAACAACAGTGACCCATAAAAGTTTAGCTTGCAGTAAAATGTCCATAACCAGAAATAACTAGTCCCAATCCTTTACCACAACCCCAACAGAAGACGTAAAATAAGACCCTATGAGTTACAACTGGTATTAGGACCGGATCATAGGAATTTTCACAACGGTTTCACCAGACCAATAGTCTGACCAAATCGGAGTTAGAAAGAAAGAAAAAAATTAGTCCAAGTCCTTTGTCCCTCGATCTGGGTCACATTCCATGGATCCAACAATTTCTTTTTTTCTTGCCAATAGACCATACAGATCTAGGTCAAAGGTGGGAGATTCAAGAATGTCTTCATTTCCTTCAGTTCTGGAAGGTTCTAGCTTTTAAATTCTTGCACATAGAAGAGCTTGGGATTCATATTTCATATCATTGTATGATAACAAAAGAAACAAAAGAGTGCATCTACTCAATATTGTTGGTTAGTGGCTTTTGTTTCCCCTTAGGAGTCCACCAAGACACAGCGCATGCGTCAGTCATGTGATCGGATACTTCAAGAATTCCACCTACCTCGCACAGCAAAGTAGGTGATGGTGTAAGGAGGCACTGTGAAAGTGAGCGAGAGAATATCTGTTAATGACATATATTACAGTCCACATGAAAATGTATGTAGTGCTAGCCCAATAATACTATGTTTATTCCACCCCCCACGTCTGTAAGTCCATCGTAGCAGTGTCTGACCTGCAGCCGATTTGCAATCGCGATCACGGATGATAACTTTGTAGTAAATATGTCCGGGTGAAGTTATACACTTCGGTAACTCGCCAACAAGCCCCTCCCGAATACTCCATTGGCGAAGGGTTTGCAGACAGCTGTTACGCGCTTTTATCTGCTAGGATACTTTGATATTGCACTTTGATATTTTTTTATTTGCATACCGCATTTTTCTATTTGCATACCGCTTAACATGAAGGCAGCACGTTTTGCACATTGTAAGAGCAAACAAACGCATAAGTGAAGTCGCAGAGTTTCGTGCAAGTTTAGCTACCTTCCAACAAAGGATTGCATGTACATGTGGACAAGCAGATTCGTGCATGCTATCGGTAGTTCTCAGTTTGTTTTAGTGTCAAAGTAGCTTGATGGTATGTCCACCAACGATTCATTCTGTATGACCTTTGGATAGAAGTACGCAATCATGTCTACCCCCTCGAAGATATAGAGGTTAACGAGCTAAACTCCAGTGAGATTAGTATAGCTTAGTATCACTGTGTGCAAACACTAAGAAATGAATACATTCATGCTAGTTACTTACTGTTGAGTGGTGCAGGGACTTGATCGGCTTTTTCAAGAGACACTACTAACGTCTGCCGCTGAGCAACGTGAAGTGGAGCGTTTGCTGGGTGTTGTGTATTTATACGTCGCCGTCTGTTTTTGATGAGTCACTCTGACGTGGAAGTCGAGCTGAAATCAGTCTGAATGGAGGCAGTAGCCTACTGTTTATGGATATCCACACATTGTTTATTTCCCCCACATTATTTGAAGTTATGGCAATAGTTTTTATTGAAAAACTGGTCTGATATACATGTAGGTTATTCTGTCACTGGTTCTATAGTAAGAAATATCTTTATCTTTTGCTATTTTATGATGCAAATAGACATTTTTTTTTTGTCTAACAATAGACGATGCAGAATCCGCCTAAATTAAAGTAACACTATGCAACAATTTTACCCTTTTTGAGCAATGGTTTTATAGGCATATAGTTTTGGTACCATGCTCAAATATATTTTGATAGCATCTGGCATGGGTCGGCTACAGGCAGCCCCCCGGCCAATTCTAGCCTACCAGCGCTTTTTTGGCCCGTCAGATTATTCCGATCGTAGCCGAGTTTTTTTTTTCTTTCATCTTCCGGTCGACAGATTCACAAATTAGGCAAACTGATTGGGCAGAAATGAGAGAGAACCGCAGGGCACCATAAAATGCATTCTTAATTTCATCCCTCGTCATAAATGAACTTCAGCCCGTTGCATATGAGACACGTGGGCTTTCCATTAGTGAAACCGGGTAAAATAAACGCAACATTTTCTTTCATTCCCCTTTATAGGCTCTGTTTTGGTTGTCAACTTTCCTCTTCAGACTTTTTGACAAAGACTAATTCTTTACTAACTTCTCTCTGCGCGCTATTTCAAAAATAAATGTAGCCTAACATAGACTCCAAGTAGTAGCCTAGGTCTAATTAGGAGGCTCAATGTTGAAAGAAGTCCATCATTGCTGTTATACACAATAGGTGAGGCTATATTGACAGAGGGGGCTAAGATAGAGTTCATTAAAATAATGAAATTATTCAAACAGACTACCAATGGGCTCATTCACATGGTTTATTATCATTAGTTATATTTTTAGACCTATCCATTTTCCATGTAGGCCTAGTTGTTGCGAGGTCATGTAAGGGGCACCTATCGCAGTGTCTAAATAGGCAGTAACCCAAACTCTGGCAGTATAGCACAGGTGGCTGGATGGCTAGTGGGAAAGACATAGGACTGTCCTTCACATGACCATATGCCAGGGGTCGGCAAGTAACTTGGGCCTCCACAACAAAGGAAAAATACTGGCCCACGGTCCAAAGTTTCTTGCCTGTTACTTTGCATGTCTGTCTTCAAAGACCCAGGAGAAGTTGGTGAAAAGGTCTGACTATCCCTCCAAGGTAGTGTCTGGAATTTGCCATTTCTTTGCTCAGTCACATGATGGCGTTTCATTTAACAACTACATGACCCATGACTTGAGGTATGGTCCAGTAATACCTCACTGCTTCAGAAAGGACTGATAGCTGAGAAAGAGGCACATGCTAGATATGTCATGAGCACTATGTTTTATCTACCTTTTTCTTTTGTAGGGGGCCATATACTATATATGACATTGAAAGCTGTGTAAAGGTGTGGGTGTATGTGTGTTTGAGGTGTGTCAGGAAACCGCTCAAGCAGGTTGACTGATGCACATCCATTCTATTCAGTCAACTCAATTAATGTGCAGTAAAAGGGGTGTCGCTGCTTTGCTTTGTATGTGGAATTTATATTTAAAAAAATGTGCAATGTGCCAAGTCATTTACATTGTTTTATGTTGTTTTACATTGATCATGGTAAAACACCATAAAACTCTCAACTGCTCAAGGGGTTCACATACTTTCAAGCGGCACTGTAGCTGCCAATGTCATGTTGTGAAAGCTTTTCTTCCATTTTTGCAGGGTGTTCCAGCACGGAACAGAGACCAAACTGCATATCCTGGTACCTTCTTCCTGATGTCCTCGTTATATCTCCTTTCCTCTCGGCATTGTTGATCTGTGTGGGTACACCTTGGCACTACAGTAGTTTGGTTGGTTTCCCTTCTCTTTTAATCTGTGTTGCCCAACCCTTTTCCTAAGGATGTCTCATTTGATTGGTTTGCTTAATTGACTAATTAAGCACCCAAATATGTTTCAATGAATCTGTTAACTGCTTGACTTTACCAATGCAGCTGGGGGTTCACTTACTTTTGAACATACACTAATACCATGTTTCATGTAGTTTTTTGGCTACTCATACAATTCCCTCTAAATAAGTACATAAACATAAACCTGACATTTCATCTATGGAAAATTGGTGATGACATTTTTTTAAATCATGGTAAAACAAAAGAAAACTCCTAACTGCTCAAGGGGTTCACATACTTTCTAGCGGCACTGTATACTGCCAAAAGACACCAGTTGTTGGTGAGCTTCTATTAGTGCCAACTGGGCTGTTGATGGTGTTTGGGAGGTTTTTGCATGCCTTTTAGGTAGTTAGCCTGCTAGTTTTGGAACAGAACTTTTTATTGCTGCTTTAAAGCTCTTTCTAATAAGCATTCTATTGCCATAGAAAACATGCTGCTGCAGTCACAGAAGACTGGCCATAAACACAGCAATATTAGGCTATAGCCTACCCAACTGTGTGCACTTACTAAGTTCAAAGTTCAAAGTACTTTATTTGTCATGGCCACAAAGACAACGAGACAGTAGAGGCAACCAGACTTCTTACACAGCTAAATAATAATAAATAACAATTAATAAATAGATTCATAAATATCATACATAAAATAATAATAATAAAAATAATAAAAGCAATATATTTCCATATCTCCATATTTCCATATTAAGGTGCATCAAGTGTTAGAGTGCAGTCCATGGCGGGCCGGGCGGGCTTGGCCGGGGGGAGATGAAGGATTACACTTCCAGACCACAACACACACACGAAAGACTTTGGTGTAGTTTTATTGTTTTTTTATTGTTCAAGTACAAAACATTTTGACAACAATAATTGCTTCAGTGCTGGCTGTTTCTAATCAAAGCTCAGGTTCATTGCTTTCCATTGGGGCTGATGGCTCTGTTTCTGTAAGCATCACTCTCCATGTAGGCCTTGATGTTCGGACGAGCACTCAGTTTATCTCTGTAGGTCTGAAGGGCTGGGAAGTTATCCAGAGCAGTGGGGCTGAGGACCTGGTGGTGCTGCAGCAGGAGCAACAGGAGATAGTCTGCAAAGGAGATCTGACACAAGAGTCCTGATAAGAATGTGCCCATATTAGATGCAAACATTGAGATTGAGGCTGTAGTTTTCCAGACAGGGTGAGGACTTTTCTGTCTATGTGCCGCTGTAATGTTAAATAGATTCGGCGGTTACCTGTTTTCCAACAAGGAAACCTCCTTTGTTACATGCCAGGATTTTCTCATACGGAGCCAGGTGGCGTGGAAGCTCTTTGATGTAGTTCTCTTTGTGTGTGTCCTACACACACACACACACACACACACACACACAGACACACACACACACAGACACACACACACAGTTTTTGTAAATTGCATGAAGTCTACGTCAAACCTCCTACTAAACCTTACTGTCCCAACTTCACAACTCACATAGTTCTGAAAGATCAGTGTAAAGTATTTGGTCTGGAGATCTTGTAGGGAGTCATCCATCATGTCAATTAGGGAGGCCTCATTGTCATCTTTTCCATACACTCCTAAAAATCAATTAAGCAATTTAATCAAATCCATCCTTTTATCCAAATTATACAAATACTTTCACGGTCCACACACTGCACGTACCAAACTTTCGAGCCAGATGTCTACGGATGGCACTCGTCTGGTACAGAGTGAGGTCTCCATCTTGAAATTTGGGCACCTGGCCAAATAACTTAAAAAAAAAAAAAAAGAAGAAAAAAACAGTCACAGAGACAAAATAACTGATAACCTCATTAGTTATATGACTCACATTTGAGATTAATTCTTATTAAGATATTAAAACCCAGACTAATAGTGTTGTTGATCTGCTTTGCTGCTGATGTTGCTTTTCCAGAAGTGAGCATTGATTCCCTGTGGATGTCATTAACATGTAGTATGCACTGATCTCGATCTCTTGGGCTCGTGCTTGAGTCTGTGATTCTAGTTGCTCTGACTACCAGAGCCTGTTCGCTTAAACAGTGCACAGACAAAATGAAACCTAGTTCATGAAAATGCACCAGGCAAGTACTACGTAGACTTTTACTGTACTGTATTTTCTGGTACAAAATAGTAAATAAATACTATTTTTTGACACAGATAAAGAATTGGTATCACTTTATGAAACGTTATCGAGTTATCTTGTGGCACTCTAAATAACTCACACAACTTTCCCTCAGGGCGCCTTGTTGCCACATCTCCATGGTGACAGTAATCTCAGTCCATTCCTTCCCCTGATCTTTCAACATCAGCCGGATTGGTTCAGCGCGACCTATGACAAGAGGTTGCGTTTTTCTCGTTATTCTATCTGTATGTACGAACTCACGCACACTACACGCACACTGGCACGCAACACACACAAACACACGCTTGCATGCAACACATCCATACACACCCACACGCATGCTTACACACAACACACACACACTTTCTATCTGTTTGATAAATATAATATGCTCACCTCTCACATTGAAGTATGTCAGTACAAAAGCCACTGCAAACACAAGACAGTCCATCATAATCATTACACAAATATTATAGAATAGCAAAAGCTGAGAAGTGCTTGGTGCAAAACGGCTGCTGAGATAACAGAGCAATAATAATGTTCGGAGGCTAGTCATGGAATGCACCTGATGTTGGTGTCACCGTCAAAACGGCGAACAGTGGCTAAATCAGTATTACTATACCATTGAATCATCATATTTATTAGCAAACTACTTGCCATAAACTGGGTAACGTTAGTTAGTTTTGTTTTCTTAGTTGCCAAGGCACTGTTGTTGTAGGCACCGGCATATGCAGGCTTTCTACCCATACACCAGTGACACTTGTCTTCAACAGCAAAGTTTAAAGCAGCAATAAGTAGTTCTGTTCCAAAACTAGCAAGCTAACTACCTAAAAGGCATGCAAAAACCTCCCAAACACCATCAACAGCCCAGTTGGCACTAATAGAAGCTCACCAACACACTAGCTGGTGTCTTTTGGCAGTAGCTATAGCTGCCAATGTCAAGCTTTTCTTCCAATTTTGCAGGGTGTTCCAGCACGGAACAGAGAACTATATACTGGAGATCCTGGATGGCTAGTGGGAAAGACTGTCTGTCCTTCACATGACCATATTCTATCAAAACTAATTTGAGGATTGTACCAAAACTAGTTGCCTAGCAAACCATACCTCAAAAAGTGTCAAATTGTTGCATAGTGTTGCTTTAAAGAGTTTTCTTTTTAAATAGCAAATTCACCCGTACCAAGACAGAGAATGTAACTACATTGACCACACTCTAACTCCTACAATGTGACATCACATAACAATTACTCAATTTGAATGTTACTATTAGACATGTATTGTGAATACAGCTAGGCATATAGAAGATGAGGTAGTCGTGCAGTGATCACTTACTTTGTAATCCTTCTTGGGTTTTTACAAAAAAAATAAGATGAGTGAGAACACTAGAATATTTTGTAGGCTGGCGTTCCTCTGCTTCATATGGGCTAAGCCTAGGTTATATGTATGCTGTCTTGTTTGAACAGTCATCATGACTTGGCACATTGCTAAGATTTTAGAATATAAATCCCACATACAAAGCAAAGCAGCGACGCCTCTTTTACTGCACATTCATTCATCTGACTGAATAGAATGGATGTGTATCTGTGAACCTGCTTGAGCTGTTCCCTGACACACCTCTCACACACACACACACACACACACACACACACACACACACACACACAGGGCCAGCTCTAGCCCTGGATGCCCTAGGCGATCTTGAGTCCCCCCCCCCCCCCCCCCCCCGACTATTCTAGTTCAACAATAAATGGTGCATGGACAACAAACACCAGAATAGTTTCAGAACATTTTCTTTATATTATTTTAAATAATGAATTACACACTCAAAGTATTACATTATTATTATTATTATTATTATTATTATTATTATTATTAAATGAACTCCATAAACTGTGCAAAACAATACACTTTAAAGTATGGATGTGGCTTGAATAAATACTATTAAATAGACTCACCTGATGCAGGCTGTGTGTTCCTGGCCTCAGTGGCCTGTGTGTTACTGGCCCCTTGAGCGCTACTGGATGTCCCTTCTCCTGCAGCTGTATTTAAACACAGAGTTTATCCATGCTGTTCGTTACACAATTGCATTTGGTAATTTCTATCATCCTACCACATAGTTGCATTGTACAAATACATTTTATAACTTGTAGTAGATAAATTACGATTACTGCCACCACTGCTACCAGGCTAAATAGTACTAGGCTACTGATAAAAAATGTGTAGTATTATTGTGATGTGATTATGTAAGGTGACCAGATTTGAGTTTGTTAAAAAGAGGACACTTCTGAGTTTTTGGAAATCTTTTTTTAAACGCAGATGACCCTGCCCCCTCCCAGCAATTAAATGTTTTTTAAAACAGGTGTCATGTACTATTGTAAACAATGCAACTACTGGAGGCTGCAAGGTGCTCAGTGTTGCCAGATAGGAAATGGCTTATCGTATCAGAGGCTCAAAATGATCGTATTTGGATCGGCAACACTGGGAAGGCGGTCGACCAATGACAGTTCTCGCTACAATCAGAGCTAGCGCAAGAAGGGAAATACCCTTTCCAAAACTTGTAAGGGTGTAATAGCTAAATTGTGAGAGACCCAGTGAAACACAAATATCCAACAAATACCCTGACGTTATTGGAATCCCGGGCATTTTTTAGATCTCAAACAGATGACATGTCCGGCTAAAAGAGAACGTCTTGTCACCCTAAATAACAGCAACAATAGTACTAGCTCTGAAGGCTACTTACAAAGTTCAGAGGGAGGCGAATCAGGCGTCCTTTCTCCTGCAGGTGCCGTCTTCTGCAAAAATTTCCTGAGTGCATCTGGCCGATTTAAAACAAAAATTAAAACAAAACAGGAAACATATACATTTTAGTACATTTCTGGGGAGGAACTGTACATAAGGGTGAACAACACCACTATCCCCAAAATGGTTACTGTGTGTATGTAGCTACTTTTTGTATTCACTAAACAGAACGTATGCAGACAGCAATGGTACTTTTCATAACAAGCATACGTTATCCAGATAACTGGTCTTTTGACATCCATCTAGTTTATCAATAGCTTACTAATAAATTAGCAAAATAACAGACGCTAGCTATAGATAGCCTAAGTGACAGCAATGAAACGTCCTACATTTTCCCCGTTGGACAGCTTAATGGCTGAGATGAGAAGTCTTACCTCTATACTTGTTTTTCTTTTCCTCCTTTTCCTTCCTTTTCTTCCTTTTCTGTGCTCCTGACGGTTGAGAGCGCTTCATTTTTACCCTTTCCAAAACTTGTAAGGGCGTATTAGCTAAATTGTGAAAGACCCAGTGAAACACAAATATCCGACAAATACCCTGACGTTATTTGAATCCCGGGCATTTTTTAGATCTCGAACAGATGACATGTCCGGCTAAAAGAGAACGTCTTGTCACCCTAAATAACAGCAACAATAGTACTAGCTCTGAAGGCTACTTACAAAGTTTAGAGGGAGGCGAATCAGGCGTCCTTTCTCCTGCAGGTGCCGTCTTCTGCAAAAATGTCCTGAGTGCATCTGGCCGATTTAAAACAAAAATTAAAACAAAACAGAAAAAACATACATTTTAGTACATTTCTGGGAAGGAACTGTACATTAGGGTGAACAAGACCACTATCCCCAAAATGGTTACTGTGTGTGTATGTAGCTACTTTTTGTATTCACTAAACAGAACGTATGCCATTTATAATCAATGTAGACAGCAATGGTACTTTTCATAACAAGCATACGTTATCCAAATAACTGGTCTTTTGACATTTACATCCATGTAGTTTATCAATAGCTTACTAATAAATTAGCAAAATAACAGCCGCTAGCTATAGATAGCCTAAGTGACAGCAATGAAACGTCCTATACTAGGTGATGAACAATACTACATTTTTTTCGTTGGACAGCTTAATGGCTGAGATGAGAAGTCTTACCTCTATACTTGTTTTTCTTTTCCTCCTTTTCCTTCCTTTTCTTACGTCCCTGTGCTCCAGACGGTTTAGAGCGCTTCATTTATGCAAAAGTCCCGTAACTGACACGCGCTCACTCTACCCTGGCAGTGTACAGGAGCCCTCTCACTAAAGGCCACCGCTTGCTTCTGCAACGGTGTCACATTGTTGTGTAAATGTACTCATAGCAATTTATGCTCCCTAAAAGGTTGCCCGTGTTGCAAAGCAATTCACGTGCAGAACCATAGCCAATTCCCTGGCGTAAATAATTCCACTACAAACACGTATCATATTGTCATGTAGGTTAGTGCATGTAGGCTAAAACAGCAGATACTAAATTAAAATAAATTCCTGCATTCAAATAATGTACAGTATCATGAAAGTTTGGATGAAATTGTCATTTTTATCACATTAGCATGTAATTATCACGCCAAACAATTACGCTGTACTGGACTGTAAGTAAAGTATAAAACAAAATCATTCACGAATATCATTCACGTCTTACCAGGGACGTGCAGTCATAGGAGGCAGGGGAGGCAGAGCCTCACCTGTCATTTTGAAAAGTAAAAAAAAAATATATTAAAATTTTTTTTTTTTTTTTTTGTATAATAATCATATATATTTATGTATTATAAATACTCATATTTCTCTAGTTATCTGTGTTACGAGTGTCATTTCTGCATGATTCCGATCATTTCGAGCATTTTTATTATCAAAATCGCTGAATTTGAGCATTTCCGGTTCCCAGTGATCAGCCAATGAACATTGGACGTGCGGTCAAGGGAGGCAGATGCATTGCAGTCTATGGGCAGGGTAGGCAGTGCCTCCCCTAGGATTGCGAAATCACTCCAAACTGGGTGTTACGCATGCGTGCGCAAGCGTAGAACCTTTTGAGTTGAGCTGAAAACGCATTGAAAAATATTGCAAGTGAGGCACGCACTACCACGGATTCAAGAAGGGTGGCGAGCGAGAGGGCACTTGTTGGGTATATAATCTGACGTTGGATTTTCTTCTTCACTTCTCTACTTGAGTTTGACAGCGAAAATGGAAGATTGCATTGCTAACCTGAGGCATGTTGAATTAACTAAGAACGTTTAAGTATTTTAAGTTAACACAGTAGTATTACACATTTGCATTGGAGTATTTCACGTTTCCCAACGGGACTACATATTCATGCGCAACACGAACCTAAAGAAGCTAAAGGCTGTTGATGCAGGAAAGTTGCCTTGAAGTTGTGAGCAGACTAGGTAGGTGCTAATCCTGAGCTAAACTAGCCACTGACTGCATTCACTCAAGAAGAGGACAACGGATTTCCACTGATCTATACTGATAATCGTGAGTGGATTAATTTTGTTTCACCTCAAATTGACGGTTATGAGCTCCAACGAAAGTGCACCAACTTTAAATTATACTGGCCAGTAGAACATTTTGGTATTGTGTGCTATGTATGCGGTGTTTAACTGTTTACATGTTAATATGTTGTGTAAATAAATATGGAATTGTTTTTTCGAAGCTGTCCGAGTTGGTTAAATGGTCATTTAAATTAGCATCCCACCACCGTAGTTATATTTTCTCCAGACAAAATGAAATGAGCCATATCATTGGTGGGAGGGCTACATACACTAGCTTGCAACTATTAATATCTTATTAATAACTCATCATAATACAATAAAAAACAATCGTTTGAAAATAATGGTATTAGACAATAAAACAACGTTTTTTCAGTTCTGATCAGATGACAATTTTAAAACCATAGACATATATACATGTATATATACATTATATATATAGTTTAAACTAGAGCTCAAAATGACATAATCACTTCCGGTTTCTGTGCCTCACCAGCTCCGAACCTCACTGCACGTCCCTGCGTCTTACTAAACCTAGTCACGCGAAAGTGAACAAGGTTAATAAGTCCTTTCTGTTTCCTATTCTGAGCATATGCAGGTTACGTGAAAAATTATCCGAAGACCCAGTCAAAATGAACGAAACATTTCGGTTTTCTCTAGATTCCCAAGCTTCCCATGATCACGTGAAAAATTATCCAAAGACTTGCATCCGGCAGATGAACTAATCGTTCACCTCCCTTCTGCCAACCGTGTCTTTGGATCTATGATTCGTTCATCTGCCGGATTCGGGTCTTTGGATCATTTCCCACGTGACCTGCATAGGCTCAGTACTGGTAGCGGAAACAGAAATGATTCGTTCTTGGATCATTTTTCACGTGACCTGCATTCAACGAATCATTTCTGTTTCCTTGGCTTAGCCTATGCAACTGTCCCGATGCGCAGTCATGAGAAAAAGAACAAATCCTTTTAGGAGAGGACTCGTTACTCTCGAGTCCTTGTAAGGATTCGTTCAAAATGAACGAATCGTTCACGAACGACACATCACTACTGTAAATGATAATTTTTGACTCATAGAAACCACGCTGCTGCAGTCACAGAAGACTTGCCATAAACACAGCAATATTAGGCTATAGCCTACCCTAGCTGTGTGCACTTATAAAGGATTAGACTTCCAGACCACAACACACACACGAAAGACTTTGGTGTAGTTTTATTGTTTTTTTATTGTTCAAGTACAAAACATTTTGACAACAATAATTGCTTCAGTGCTGGCTGTTTCTAATCAAAGCTCAGGTTCATTGCTTTCCATTGGGGCTGATGGCTCTGTTTCTGTAAGCATCACTCTCCATGTAGGCCTTGATGTTCGGACGAGCACTCAGTTTATCTCTGTAGGTCTGAAGGGCTGGGAAGTTATCCAGAGCAGTGGGGCTGAGGACCTGGTGGTGCTGCAGCAGGAGCAACAGGAGATAGTCTGCAAAGGAGATCTGACACAAGAGAGTCGTGATAAGAATGTGCCCATATTAGATGCAAACATTAAGATTGAGGCTGTAGTTTTCCAGACAGGGTGAGGACTTTGCCATCTATGTGCCGCTGTAATGTTAAATAGATTCGGCGGTTACCTGTTTTCCAACAAGGAAACCTCCTTTGTTACATGCCAGGATTTTCTCATACGGAGCCAGGTGGCGTGGAAGCTCTTTGATGTAGTTCTCTTTGTGTGTGTCCTACACACACACACACACACACACACACACACACACACAGACACACACACACACAGACACACACACACAGTTTTTGTAAATTGCATGAAGTCTACGTCAAACCTCCTACTAAACCTTACTGTCCCAACTTCACAACTCACATAGTTCTGAAAGATCAGTGTAAAGTATTTGGTCTGGAGATCTTGTAGGGAGTCATCCATCATATCAATCAGGGAGGCCTCCTTGTCATCTTTTCCATACACTCCTAAAAATCAACAAAGCATTTTAATCAAATTCATCCTTGAGAAATTATACAAATACTTTCAAGGTCCACACACTGCACTAGTGCTGTAGCGATGCGTCGATGATGTCGACGCGTCGATTTCAAAATTACGTCAACGCCATATTTTTACGTTGACGCTTCGCCACATACACGTGGACTGAGAGAGCAGAAACCCAGGGAATTGCTTGGCGCCATTAGTTGATATTGGCGATATAACGTAGTGAATCATGATACATACTATAAGCTGACCAACACCATGACTTAGCTCTCTGTGCCGTTTGTTCATGCTTAGTTGCCGTGTTCTGCAGCCGTAAATTAACGTTAACTAAACTGACACACTAGTAGCTAGCTAACGTTAACTACTAGCAACCAAGCACGAACAAACTGCACGGAGAGCTAAGAAGATAGTTTGCTAGCACCACCGAAGTGCGCAGAGCTCAAGCTACACAACACACTGAACAAACGTTAAATGAATGTAACCAACGTTACTTATTGTCCCCTTCACGAGAGACAATGGGGTGCGTTTCTATCTCCATTCTCAAACGCACCCTATTGTCTCTCGTATTTAACGTTTGTTCAGTGTGTTGTGTAGCTTGAGCTCTGCGCACTTCGGTGGTGCTAGCTAACTATCTTCTTAGCTCTCCGTGCAGTTTGTTCGTGCTTGGTTGCTAGTAGTTACGTTAGCTAGCTACTATAGCGGCAGCGGCTAGACAGCTGTGTCAGTTTAGTAAACGTTAACTTACGGCTGCAGAACACGGCAACCAAGCACCAACAAACGGCACAGAGAGCTAACTCATGCTGTGGTCATTTACGAGTCAAACACATAACATTAGACTAACGTTGGCCAGCTTATAGTATGTATCATGATTCACTACCACGTTAGATCGCCAATGTCAACTAATGCAGCCAAGCAATGTCCAGGACAGGGCTGCACATAAGGTGGTGCGCAGTGCTCATCAATGAATGAATGTTTTTATAAGCACTGAAAACATTTAAATTAATGAGCACCACATCCATTTGAGTACCAAACATTTTTACTGTGAACTCTAGATAAACATTAAATGCATTGTTGGACTTTTGCTGTGCAAAACGGTGCTCATTAAAGTATATTATTAAGATTTTTTGGGGTATTTATTTGAGATACATTATGGTTTTAATCGAGCAACAGAAAAATAATCGTTAGACTAATCGTCCAATTAGTCGTTAGATTAGTCGACTATTCGATAAAATAATCGCCAGATTAATCGTTTTGAAAATAATCGTTTACCCCCAGCCCTACACTGCACATACCAAACTTTCGAGCCAGATGTCTACGGATGGCACTCGTCTGATACAGAGTGAGGTCTCCATCTTGAAATTTGGGCACCTGGCCAAACAACTTTAAAAAAAAGAAGAAAAAACAGTCACAGAGACAGAATAACTGATAACCTCATTAGTTATATGACTCACATTTGAGTTTAATTCTTATTAAGATATTAAAACCCAGACTAATAGTGTTGTTGATCTGCTTTGCTGCTGATGTTGCTTTTCCAGAAGTGGGCATTGATTCCCCAGTGGATCTCATTAACATGTAGTATGCACTGATCTCGATCTCTTGGGCTCGTGCTTGAGTCTGTGATTCTAGTTGCTCTGACTACCAGAGCCTATTCGCTCAGACAGTGCACAGACATCAGTCATTCTATTGAAGAGACTCCAAAATATAATCATTGTCATGAAAATGCACACTACGTAGACTTGTACTGTACTGTATTTTTGGTACAAAATAGTATATAAATACAATTTTTTGACACAGATAAAGAATTGGTATCACTTTATGAAACGTTATCGAGTTATCTTGTGGCAATCTAAATAACTCACACAACTTTCCCTCAGGGCGCCTTGTTGCCACATCTCCATGGTGACAGTAATCTCTGTCCATTCCTTCCCCTGATCTTTCAACATCAGCCGGATCGGTTCAGCGCGACCTATGACAAGAGGTTGCGTTTTTCTCGTTATTCTATCTGTATGTACGAACTCACGCACACTACACGCACACTGGCACGCAACACACACAAACACACGCTTGCATGCAACACATCCATACACACCCACACGCATGCTTACACACAACACACACACACTTTCTATCTGTTTGATAAATATAATATGCTCACCTCTCACATTGAAGTATGTCAGTACAAAAGCCACTGCAAACACAAGACAGTCCATCATAATCATTACACAAATATTATAGAATAGCAAAAGCTGAGAAGTGCTTGGTGCAAAACGGCTGCTGAGATAACAGAGCAATAATAATGTTCGGAGGCTAGTCATGGAATGCACCTGATGTTGGTGTCACCGTCAAAACGGCGAACAGTGGCTAAATCAGTATTACTATACCATTGAATCATCATATTTATTAGCAAACTACTTGCCATAAACTGGGTAACGTTAGTTAGTTTTGTTTTCTTAGTTGCCAAGGCACTGTTGTTGTAGGCACCGTCATATGCAAGCTTTCTACCCATACACAAGTGACACTTGTCTTCAACAGCAAAGTTTAAAGCAGCAATAAGTAGTTCTGTTCCAAAACTAGCAAGCTAACTACCTAAAAGGCATGCAAAAACCTCCCAAACACCATCAACAGCCCAGTTGGCACTAATAGAAGCTCACCAACACACTAGCTGGTGTCTTTTGGCAGTAGCTATAGCTGCCAATGTCAAGCTTTTCTTCCAATTTTGCAGGGTGTTCCAGCACGGAACAGAGAACTACATACTGGAGATCCTGGATGGCTAGTGGGAAAGACTGTCTGTCCTTTACATGACCATATTCTATCAAAACTAATTTGAGGATTGTACCAAAACTAGTTGCCTAGCAAACCATACCTCAAAAAGTGTCAAATTGTTGCATAGTGTTGCTTTAAAGAGTTTTCTTTTTAAATAGCGAATTCACCCTATGTACCAAGACAGAGAATGTAACTACATTGACCACACCCTAACTCCTACAATGTGACAACACATAACAATTACTCAATTTGAATGTTACTATTAGACATGTATTGTGAATACAGCTAGGCATATAGAAGATGAGGTAGTCGTGCAGTGATCACTTACTTTGTAATCCTTCTTGGGTTTTTACAAAAAAAATGAGATGAGTGAGAACACTAGAATATTTTGTAGGCTGGCGTTCCTCTGCTTCATATGGGCTAAGCCTAGGTTATATGTATGCTGTCTTGTTTGAACAGTCATCATGACTTGGCACATTGCTAAGATTTTAGAATATAAATCCCACATACAAAGCAAAGCAGCAACGCCTCTTTTACTGCACATTCATTCATCTGACTGAATAGAATGGATGTGTATCAGTGAACCTGCTTGAGCTGTTCCCTGACACACCTCTCACACACACACACACACACACACACACACACACACACACAGGGCCAGCTCTAGCCCTGGATGCCCTAGGCGATCTTGAGTTTTGCCCCCCCCCCCCCCCCGACTATTCTAGTTCAACAATAAATGGTGCATGGACAACAAACACCAGAATAGTTTCAGAACATTTTCTTTATATTATTTTAAATAATGAATTACACACTCAAAGTATTACATTATTATTATTATTATTATTATTATTATTATTATTAAATGAACTCCATAAACTGTGCAAAACAATACACTTTAAAGTATGGATGTGGCTTGAATAAATACTATTAAATAGACTCACCTGATGCAGGCTGTGTGTTCCTGGCCTCAGTGGCCTGTGTGTTACTGGCCCCTTGAGCGCTACTGGATGTCCCTTCTCCTGCAGCTGTATTTAAACACAGAGTTTATCCATGCTGTTCGTTACACAATTGCATTTGGTAATTTCTATCATCCTACCACATAGTTGCATTGTACAAATACATTTTATAACTTGTAGTAGATAAATTACGATTACTGCCACCACTGCTACCAGGCTAAATAGTACTAGGCTACTGATAAAAAATGTGTAGTATTATTGTGATGTGATTATGTAAGGTGACCAGATTTGAGTTTGTGAAAAAGAGGACACTTCTGAGTTTTTGGAAATCTTTTTTTAAACGCAGATGACCCTGCCCCCTCCCAGCAATGAAGTTTTGAAATATTTTTTTAAAAACAGGTGTCATGTACTATTGTAAACAATGCAACTACTGGAGGCTGCAAGGTGCTCAGTGTTGCCAGATAGGAAATGGCTTATCGTATCAGAGGCTCAAAATGATCGTATTTGGATCGGCAACACTGGGAAGGCGGTCGACCAATGACAGTTCTCGCTACAATCAGAGCTAGCGCAAGAAGGGAAATACCCTTTCCAAAACTTGTAAGGGTGTAATAGCTAAATTGTGAGAGACCCAGTGAAACACAAATATCCAACAAATACCCTGACGTTATTGGAATCCCGGGCATTTTTTAGATCTCAAACAGATGACATGTCCGGCTAAAAGAGAACGTCTTGTCACCCTAAATAACAGCAACAATAGTACTAGCTCTGAAGGCTACTTACAAAGTTCAGAGGGAGGCGAATCAGGCGTCCTTTCTCCTGCAGGTGCCGTCTTCTGCAAACATTTCCTGAGTGCATCTGGCCGATTTAAAACAAAAAATTAAAACAAAACAGGAAACATATACATTTTAGTACATTTCTGGGGAGGAACTGTACATAAGGGTGAACAACACCACTATCCCCAAAATGGTTACTGTGTGTATGTAGCTACTTTTTGTATTCACTAAACAGAACGTATGCAGACAGCAATGGTACTTTTCATAACAAGCATACGTTATCCAGATAACTGGTCTTTTGATATCCATCTAGTTTATCAATAGCTTACTAATAAATTAGCAAAATAACAGACGCTAGCTATAGATAGCCTAAGTGACAGCAATGAAACGTCCTACATTTTCCCCGTTGGACAGCTTAATGGCTGAGATGAGAAGTCTTACCTCTATACTTGTTTTTCTTTTCCTCCTTTTCCTTCCTTTTCTTCCTTTTCTGTGCTCCTGACGGTTGAGAGCGCTTCATTTTTACCCTTTCCAAAACTTGTAAGGGCGTATTAGCTAAATTGTGAAAGACCCAGTGAAACACAAATATCCGACAAATACCCTGACGTTATTTGAATCCCGGGCATTTTTTAGATCTCGAACAGATGACATGTCCGGCTAAAAGAGAACGTCTTGTCACCCTAAATAACAGCAATAATAGTACTAGCTCTGAAGGCTACTTACAAAGTTCAGAGGGAGGCGAATCAGGCGTCCTTTCTCCTGCAGGTGCCGTCTTCTGCAAAAATTTCCTGAGTGCATCTGGCCGATTTAAAACAAAAAATTAAAACAAAACAGGAAACATATACATTTTAGTACATTTCTGGGGAGGAACTGTACATAAGGGTGAACAACACCACTATCCCCAAAATGGTTACTGTGTGTATGTAGCTACTTTTTGTATTCACTAAACAGAACGTATGCAGACAGCAATGGTACTTTTCATAACAAGCATACGTTATCCAGATAACTGGTCTTTTGACATCCATCTAGTTTATCAATAGCTTACTAATAAATTAGCAAAATAACAGACGCTAGCTATAGATAGCCTAAGTGACAGCAATGAAACGTCCTACATTTTCCCCGTTGGACAGCTTAATGGCTGAGATGAGAAGTCTTACCTCTATACTTGTTTTTCTTTTCCTCCTTTTCCTTCCTTTTCTTCCTTTTCTGTGCTCCTGACGGTTGAGAGCGCTTCATTTTTACCCTTTCCAAAACTTGTAAGGGCGTATTAGCTAAATTGTGAAAGACCCAGTGAAACACAAATATCCGACAAATACCCTGACGTTATTTGAATCCCGGGCATTTTTTAGATCTCGAACAGATGACATGTCCGGCTAAAAGAGAACGTCTTGTCACCCTAAATAACAGCAATAATAGTACTAGCTCTGAAGGCTACTTACAAAGTTCAGAGGGAGGCGAATCAGGCGTCCTTTCTCCTGCAGGTGCCGTCTTCTGCAAAAATGTCCTGAGTGCATCTGGCCGATTTAAAACAAAAATTAAAACAAAACAGAAAAAACATACATTTTAGTACATTTCTGGGAAGGAACTGTACATTAGGGTGAACAAGACCACTATCCCCAAAATGGTTACTGTGTGTGTATGTAGCTACTTTTTGTATTCACTAAACAGAACGTATGCCATTTATAATCAATTTAGACAGCAATGGTACTTTTCATAACAAGCATACGTTATCCAAATAACTGGTCTTTTGACATTTACATCCATGTAGTTTATCAATAGCTTACTAATAAATTAGCAAAATAACAGCCGCTAGCTATAGATAGCCTAAGTGACAGCAATGAAACGTCCTATACTAGGTGATGAACAATACTACATTTTTTTCGTTGGACAGCTTAATGGCTGAGATGAGAAGTCTTACCTCTATACTTGTTTTTCTTTTCCTCCTTTTCCTTCCTTTTCTTACGTCCCTGTGCTCCAGACGGTTTAGAGCGCTTCATTTTTGCAAAAGTCCCGTAACTGACACGCGCTCACTCTACCCTGGCAGTGTACAGGAGCCCTCTCACTAAAGGCCACCGCTTGCTTCTGCAACGGTGTCACATTGTTGTGTAAATGTACTCATAGCAATTTATGCTCCCTAAAAGGTTGCCCGTGTTGCAAAGCAATTCACGTGCAGAACCATAGCCAATTCCCTGGCGTAAATAATTCCACTACAAACACGTATCATATTGTCATGTAGGTTAGTGCATGTAGGCTAAAACAGCAGATACTAAATTAAAATAAATTCCTGCATTCAAATAATGTACAGTATCATGAAAGTTTGGATGAAATTGTCATTTTTATCACATTAGCATGTAATTATCACGCCAAACAATTACGCTGTACTGGACTGTAAGTAAAGTATAAAACAAAATCATTCACGAATATCATTCACGTCTTACTAAACCTAGTCACGCGAAAGTGAACAAGGTTAATAAGTCCTTTCTGTTTCCTATTCTGAGCATATGCAGGTTACGTGAAAAATTATCCGAAGACCCAGTCAAAATGAACGAAACATTTCGGTTTTCTCTAGATTCCCAAGCTTCCCATGATCACGTGAAAAATTATCCAAAGACTTGCATCCGGCAGATGAACTAATCGTTCACCTCCCTTCTGCCAACCGTGTCTTTGGATCTATGATTCGTTCATCTGCCGGATTCGGGTCTTTGGATCATTTCCCACGTGACCTGCATAGGCTCAGTACTGGTAGCGGAAACAGAAATGATTCGTTCTTGGATCATTTTTCACGTGACCTGCATTCAACGAATCATTTCTGTTTCCTTGGCTTAGCCTATGCAACTGTCCCGATGCGCAGTCATGAGAAAAAGAACAAATCCTTTTAGGAGAGGACTCGTTACTCTCGAGTCCTTGTAAGGATTCGTTCAAAATGAACGAATCGTTCACGAACGACACATCACTACTGTAAATGATAATTTTTGACTCATAGAAACCACGCTGCTGCAGTCACAGAAGACTTGCCATAAACACAGCAATATTAGGCTATAGCCTACCCTAGCTGTGTGCACTTATAAAGGATTAGACTTCCAGACCACAACACACACACGAAAGACTTTGGTGTAGTTTTATTGTTTTTTTATTGTTCAAGTACAAAACATTTTGACAACAATAATTGCTTCAGTGCTGGCTGTTTCTAATCAAAGCTCAGGTTCATTGCTTTCCATTGGGGCTGATGGCTCTGTTTCTGAAAGCATCACTCTCCATGTAGGCCTTGATGTTCGGACGAGCACTCAGTTTATCTCTGTAGGTCTGAAGGGCTGGGAAGTTATCCAGAGCAGTGGGGCTGAGGACCTGGTGGTGCTGCAGCAGGACCAACAGGAGATAGTCTGCAAAGGAGATCTGACACAAGAGTCCTGATAAGAATGTGCCCATATTAGATGCAAACATTGAGATTGAGGCTGTAGTTTTCCAGACGACAGGGTGAGGACTTTTCTGTCTATGTGCCGCTGTAATGTTAAATAGATTCGGCGGTTACCTGTTTTCCAACAAGGAAACCTCCTTTGTTACATGCCAGGATTTTCTCATATGGAGCCAGGTGGCGTGGTATCTCTTTGATGTAGTCCTCTTTGTGTGTGTCCTACACACATACACACACACACACACGCACACACACACACACACACACACACACACACACAGTTTTTGTAAATTGCATGAAGTCTACGTCAAACCTCCTACTAAACCTTACTGTCCCAACTTCACAACTCACATAGGTCTGAAAGATCAGTGTAGCGTATTTGGTCTGGAGATCTTGTAGGGAGTCATCCATCATATCAATTAGGGAGGCCTCCTTGTCATCTTTTCCATACAGTCCTAAAAATCAACAAAGCATTTTAATCAAATCCATCCTTGAGAAATTTTACAAATACTTTCACTGTCCACACACTGCACGTACCAAACTTTCGAGCCAGATGTCTACGGATGGCACTCGTCTGGTACAGAGTGAGGTCTCCATCTTGAAATTTGGGCACCTGGCCAAACAACTTAAAAAAGAAAAGAAAGAAAAAACAGTCACAGAGACAAAATAACTGATAACCTCATTAGTTATATGACTCACATTTGAGTTTAATTCTTATTAAGATATTAAAACCCTGACTAATAGTGTTGTTGATCTGCTTTGCTGCTGATATTGCTTTTCCATTGCTTGGGCATTGATTCCCTGTGGATGTCATTAACATGTAGTTTGCACTGATCTCGATCTCTTGGGCTCGTGCTTGAGTCTGTGATTCTAGTTGCTCTGACTACCAAAGCCTATTCGCTTAAACAGTGCACAGACATCAGTCATTCTATTGAAGAGACTCCAAAATATAATCATTGTCATGAAAATGCACACTACGTAGACTTGTACTATACTGTATTTTTGGTACAAAATAGTATATAAATACAATTTTTTGACACAGATAAAGAATTGGTATCACTTTATGAAACGTTATCGAGTTATCTTGTGGCACTCTAAATAACTCACACAACTTTCCCTCAGGGCGCCTTGTTGCCACATCTCCATGGTGACAGTAATCTCTGTCCATTCCTTCCCCTGATCTTTCAACATCAGCCGAATCGGTTCAGCGCGACCTGTGACAAGAGGTTTAGTTTCTGTCGTCATTCTATCTGTATATATGAACTCACAAACACAACACACGCACACTGGCACGCAACACACACACACACAGGCTTGCACGTAACTAGCGTGACCAGACTTGAGTTTGTGAAAAAGAGGACACTTCATTGCGGGGGAGGGGGAGAGGGCGAGGTAGTGTGTAGCATGCCGGACCCCGCCCCCTCCCCCGCAACGACATTTTTACAGCTTTTTCAAATGCAGACATGCTGATGACCCTGCCACCTCCCCCCGCGACAAAGTTTACTAACGACTCAGAATTATGGTATTTAGAGGATAATTATCGTACATCTGCCAGCACTGACAAGGCTTTCTACCATTGACAGTTCTCTCTACAGTCGGAGCTCGTGCAAGAAAGTGGAACGTTTTCCAAAACTTGTAAGGGCGTAATAACTCGTTTGTGAAAGACCCAGAAAAAACACAAATATCCAACAACGCAATATCCCGGACAAGTTTGGAATCCCTGTTGGACAAATTTTTTAGGTTTTGAAAAGAGGACATGTCCGGATAAAAGAGGAAGTCTGGTCACCCTAACGTAACACATACCCACACGCATGCTTGCACGCAACACACACACACTTTTTATCTGTTTGATAAATATAATATGCTCACCTTTCACATTGAAGTATGTCAGTACAAAAGCCACTGCAAACACAAGACATTTAGTCCATCATAATCATTATACAAATATTATAAAATAGCAAAAGCTGAGAAGTGCTTGGTGCAAAACGGCTGCTGAGATAACAGAGCACTAATAATGTTCGGCGGCCAGTCATGGTAAAGCTAACTATCTAAAAGACATGCAAAAACCTCCCAAACACCATCAACAGCCCAGTTGGCACTTATAGAAGCTCGCCAACACACTAGCTGGTGTCTTTTGGCAGTATAGCTGCCAAGGTCAAGCTTTTCTTCCATTTTTGCATGGTGTTCCAGCACGGAACAGAGAACTACATACTGCAGAACCTGGATGGCTAGTGGGAAAGACTGTCTGTCCTTCACATGACCATATTCTATCAAAACTAATTTGAGGATTGTACCAAAACTAGTTGCCTAGCAAACCATACCCCAAAAAGTGTCAAGTTGTTGCATAGTGTTGTTTTAAAGCGTTTTCTTTTTTAAAAGCGAATTCACCCTATGTACCAAGACAGAGAATGTAACTACATTGACCACACTCTCACTCCTACAATGTGACATTACATAACAATTACTCAATTTGAATGTTAGCTATAAGTCATGTATTGTGAATACAGATAGGCATATAGAAGTTGAAATAGTCGTGCAGTGATCACTTACTTTGTAATCCTTCTTGGGTTTTTACAAAAAAAAGGAGATGAGTGAGAACACTAGAATATTTTGTAGGCTGGCGTTCCTCTGCTTCATATGGGCTAAGCCTAGGTTATATGTATGCTGTCTTGTTTGAACAGTCATCATGACTTGGCACATTGATAAGTGTTTAGAATATAAAGCAAACATACAAAGCAAAGCAGTGACGCCTGCGACTGCACATTAATAATTTGACTGGATAGAATGGATGTGAATCAGTGAACCTGCTTGAGCTGTTCCCTGACACACCTCACACACACACAAACACACACACATACACACACACACACACACACACACACACACACAAACACACACACATACACATTACTTGCTGAGTCATGAAGGGGGTTGCGTGGGGACAGTGTCCTACACACTGATATACTGCACTGTGTGAGCTGACTTGACATCTTGGCCCTACCTGGCCATATGACTTGGTCAAAGTTAGACCCCTCCCCTTTGACCATTGACACACCCACTCCCTCCCCTAACATCATGTCTTGCTAATTCTACACTATAAAGGTTTGTACATTTCTGTAATATATAGAGAAGATTGTCCTCGTAACCAGAGACCTTTGTTGTATATTTTTTATAAGTTGATGAACATGGATTAATTAAAGTATGAAAAGCCTCACTCAAAATGGCTGACAAATGGAATACCAAACAGTTAACTGCTTAGAGGGATAGCCGGTGTAACAGGCCAAATTAACCCCCGCTCAGATTAAACCTTGGTATACTTTGGCCCAGGCCAGATTAAACCTGGGTATACTTTGTCCCAGGCCAGAGTATACCCTGGGGATAAACTGTCCTAGGCCAAACTGTACCCGGGGGTGTAAAATAGCCTAGGCCAGACTATACCCCTCCAGGCAAAGGCAGTTGCCTAGAGTGCCACCTAGAGGGAGACGCCAAAAAAAAAATGGAAAAATTTCTCCAACCAATAAAAATTAAAAATTTAAAAATATATTTAACATAAGGGGAACATTTGCCAAAAATGGGGTGTTGTCAGAACATGCTAACGCATCGATGGGTATGGGTCGAGTGTGGGTCAAATGGACAGAACAAAACTTGCATGCACCTAGTGCAGTACATTTTTAATATCATTGGTTGAATGTTGCCGGGTTCTGTATCCCTCCTGCACTCCCTGAGATGCCCAGACATGCAAGAGACTTCCTAACAAACGTTAGGTGGCTGAAGTTCAAGCACTCTGGACTCTGGCACTGGAAGAAACAGAATCAATATCTGCACACTCTTTTATTATAACTTGAAAATGAAACACAACGCACTGCAATAACGGGAGAGAAACAGTGTGGCTTCAAAATAGGTTTGAAGAACACAACAAACCCCAAGAGGCACCTGAAAGCGCACAACCCTGTAGTTTATGCTATGGTAAATTAGCTAGTAACTGTCAATGATTATGTTATGTGATGTCGTTATGTGAAGTGTTGTAGTAATCTTTGATCTTGGGTAAGAAAGGGGGCCAAAAACACACACACACACACACACACACACACTCACACACACACAGAAGTTAGGAGTAAAAGTTAGAGAACGGGGTTAGTTCTATTTGACCTTGGAGAACAGCCAAACACAAGAGAGTGGGAGGAACAAGGTTTCTTTAAAAAGTGTGAACCAACATTCATACAATGAGATGGAGCTAATCCATGGACCATCTCCTTTTTGTGGCTTAATGACTACAATAAACCTCAGACCAACACATGTGGCCTTTGACTATTGATTGTGGAATTGCGAGAGAGTGGCTGGTTTTCGCCGCGAAACTTTCATGGCAGAAGACGTGCCTCGTGGCATGCTCGTGCTGTGTCAAGAGAACCATGGCTAGTGTCTGAATAAACATATTCTTACGTTAAGCCGTCTTCCACAAGTCGTTTACTCTGAACAAAGCTAA
>NC_137927.1:28100805-28128305 GCF_963457725.1 Sprattus sprattus
CTGTTCATTTTGACTACTTTTGTTTGTAACTTAAAGAGTTAATAAAATAATGTGATTTGGAATTCCCTTGTTGCGTCGTGCTGAGGGCTGGGCTGCGACAACACACACACGCACACACACACACACACACACACATAGATACACGTACAGATTCAAGTACATCCACACACACACACACACACACATAGATACATGTACACACACACACTCACAAACACACACACACACACAGATACACGTACAGATACAAGTACACACACACACACACACACACAAATATATACATGTACACACACACACACAAATACATGCGGCACCTGCCAGGGTAAGGTGACACTACTGAAAAGGCCAGTACAGACATCGCTCACATTACAACAGCGACAAAAGGATGCCAAAAAACCTCCAGGTGTGTCCACATGATTGGCACCTTGCTAAGTTTTTAAAATAGAGTTATTCCATGCCAAACGTGACAATTTAAGGAAAATTCCCCACTCGACCATCTCAGATTTCGCTGAAAAAAATTCTAATTTGTTCATACACTTCTTAATAAGAATAGTCCGAAATATTAGCTCTCTACTCCCAATAGGTTTGTCACACAAAGATGTTTTAGATTTTGAATGATTCAATGTAAATTCCACATCCGTGAAGTGATACACATCACAGTACAGCAAAGCATCGACACCCCGTTTACATAGATTATTTGATAAGTGTGTATGTGTGTGTGTGTGTGTGTGTGTGACATGATTTTACATAACCACTGGCTGTGAAGTTGCGTATGGATGTGTATCAGTTAACCTGCTTGAGCTGTTTCCTGACACACCTCACACACACACACACACACACACACACACGCAAACGCACACGCACACGCACACGCACACGCACACGCACACGCACACTATGCCCCACATGACTTGCTGAGTCATGCAGGGGGTTGCATGGTGACAGTGTCCTACACACTGATATACTGCACTCAGTGAGCTGACTTGACATGACCTGACTTGACTGTACACTAGTAGAATAGTATTCGTCTTTGTCAGTGATCCTCAGCTTCTATGTCATCTCTGCCCTTAATATGTATATATTTGGTTGTATATTCGCTCTATGAGTCAAGTGTTTTCTGCATAAAAGGCCCTTTGTTCATATTTGTATGCTATGTTGGTGTTTAAACAACCACACACAAACACAGATACACGTACATGTACACACACACACACACACACACACACACACAGATGCACATACACGTACACGTACACGTACACGTACACGTACACGTACACGTACACGTACACGTACACGTACACGTACACGTACACGTACACACACACACACAAACACAAACACACACAAACACACACACATAGATACACACACACACACACACACACACACACACAGACCTACACACAAACACACACACACACACACACACACACACACACACACGCCCACACACACACACGTGCATCACAAACAGCACAACAACACGCCCTCTTCATCTGCAGGCAATGTTTGGTTGATTGCCATTTGTTGCCAAATATATTCATTTCAGATAAGATAACTAGGTGCTCTTCCTTACGTGTCTAAGCCAAACGGAAACTGAATGTAATGAGAGAATCTGCAGAAATATGGAAAGTCTGATCTTTTACCTCTTCTGACCTCAAGGGGGCACTGTCGGACCAAGCATTGATAACATTGGCAGCTACAATATCACATAATTAGAGGGTTTTTTTTCAGGAAAAATATCCCTTCATGCCCTAAACTGGCTTGAATGTAACTATACGTTTATATTTGTGGAGATATGAATATGCCAACTAACCACATGTGTCCTCTCCTCTGATAGTTGTTGTTTCGACGTATCCTTATGCTAATGATATGCAAAGCCCAAGCCCTGCAAATTGTTGTGATTGGTTCCTTAGATATGTGACATGACACCCAGGTGGTCTGATTCAATGTTTTTGTTCATTGGTACACAGCAGTTCAAAGGTGGAAATACCCAGCCATGGTGCTGAATTCTCATTGCTCATGATATGTCTGTATCATATTACAAACAAACAAACACACATAGACGTGTTGATAAGGTTAAAAACTTGATTTTACTTTACTGTTCTTTACTGATCTTTACTGACTCTGCTGTTGTGGGGTGTATCAAGGATGGAGAGGAGGGTGAGTACAGGAGCCTGGTGGACACATTGTGCAGTGGTGTAGGCATAACCACCTGCAGCTGAACACCACCAAGACCAAGGAGATGGTGGTGGATTTAAGGAGGTCTCAGCCTCCTCTGCTACCAGTCTCCATAGAGGGTGTCAGTGTGGAGGTGGTCAACACCTACAAGTACTTAGGAGTTAATCTGGACAGTAAACTGGACTGGTCAGCCAACATAGATGCCATATACAAGAAGGGTCAGAGCCGACTCTACTTCCTGAGGAGGCTGAGGTCCTTCAATGTCTGCAACAAACTCTTGCGCATGTTTTTCCAGTCTGTTGTGGCCGGCGTCCTTTTTTATGCTGTGGTGTGCTGGGGAAGCAGCATAAAGAAGAGGGATGCAGGGCGACTTGACAGGCTGGTGAGAAAGGCAGGAGCTGTTGTTGGCACCGAACTGGAGAGAAGGACCCTGAGTAGGCTGCTGACCATCTTGGACAATGACCACCACCCACTGTACAGTTCTTTCAATAGACAGAGGAGCATCTTCAGTGGCAGACTCCTGTCACTGTCATGCTCATCGGACAGGCTGAGGAAGTCCTTCTGCCCAAGGGCCATACAGCTCTACAACGCCACGCTGAAGGGGAGGGGGAAGGAGATGGACTTCTCTGCATGAGTCTACCTCAGCCTGCCCTCCCCTTCTCATCTCACTTTATTCCATCCCACTGCCCATCCTTTTTTACTGGCTACACTAGCCCCTTGGACAGTCTTTACTTTGTTTTGTTTTTACTATTTATATCACTTAGCACTATCCTCACACACACAAGCACAGGACTCTTTGCACTATCCACACATGCACATGAACACTACTTTCCACTACTATCCTGTACCTGTTAACACCCCACTCCCTGTGTACATGTTCTCCCTATGTGTATTGTGTGTATTGTGTGTATTGTGATTCATGTATGTATGTTTGTGAGTTAAGTGTAAGCTACTGGATGACCTTAATTTCCCTCAAGATCAATAAAGTATCCATCTATCTATCTATCTATCTTAATGGTGGTGCAATGCCTGCACCTTTGCTCTTGAGTAATTGGTTAATTCACATAAATGGTGCAATGGGAGGACAGTGCTTGAATGGATGGGAATATATGTGCACAAACGCATCCTGGATATGTTAATATCAAAATGGCTTCATGGGTAATCCACATCTGCGTTATGTAATCTGTCTTTGTACAATTCAAATCATTAAGATCAAACTCAGTTTCACAAAGAATCTTTATATGTAATAAGGTTTAAAATATTTACCAGCAAAGGGATTTCTATGTACCTTAGTTATTGTCACTGTACAATCTAATGGTCATGTAGTCCATTAAAATGGCAATTTTATATAGAGATGCATTTCTGCCGGAAAATGCGAAGTGTGATTAGTGTGATTGCAGTAGAGATTACTAGCCCTTGCCCAGCAAAGGGCAGTTTATACAGACTAAATATAAAGTGGAATACAGCACACAGTAGATGCTTAATTAATTAAACTGAATTCAAACTTAGTTGATGGTTTACATTTATTTTGTACAATAAAGATTCATAACAAACCTAGATCAAGGCAACAATGTTATCATCTGTCCATTTATCAAACGTTCATGTGTTAATGGATTTAAGTGTTACAAAACTCTACCCATCCTCCATGCTTTAAGTGTAAAGAATGCCAGAAGTAGGCTACTTAGATTACTCTGAAATGCTCCAAGCCAATGTCACAATGGTACAATAAGTGTAAATGAAGGAACAAACTAAATGTTTCATTTCTGAAAATTCTGGATATTTAATTGGACTAACCAGCTACACTGAGTAACTAAAGAAACCCACGTCCTTGAGAATGAGTCTGATAAATTAGAGTATACTTGGCCGTTGTGTCTTTAATTCACATTAAGTACGTGTCAATCGCAAAGTTTGACTGTTTAGACAAAACTGTGTTTCTAATATAAGAAATATGGTTCAATTGGGTAGACATGGACAACTGGTTCAAATAAACCATTCAACCAATTTAAAAAGAAGAGAAAGCATGGCGTATGAAATCCTCTGTTACAGATCTATAGGGGTTCATTTGAACTGGGGATGAGTGTGGGCATGTGACCCTGTAATAGTTATTTGACCTTATTTGATAAGATACGACACTGATTTATCAAATGGGAAAATGTACAAGTTTGTTATTATAGGGTGTATAGTATATATAGAGTCTAGTTCAGACTACCGGTGTCAAGCCATCCGTCACTTTAAATGATTTAAAGTTTATTTTCTTCTTCTCTTTCAAAGTCACAGTTTCGATGGACTTAGGTTTACAGTGTCCATTGACTTCAGTTCACTCTATTTGAAGTTATTTATGCGAATGTCCTTATTATATATATATACTGTATATTATAATTTACACCATTTCAGTTTTATAATACCCTACCACACCTAAAAGAATAACAAAATATGTCTACCCAATTTTGACGAAACTATGTTGAAAGTCTGACCTAGTCTAAAGGCCACAGACGCTGACATTTTGCCCTGTATCTCGATTTTAAACCATAATAAATACATCAATGCACTTTTAGGATACACTTCCGCACCTGAAAGAGCAATAGACAAATAATGAACAAAACAAATTGACACATTTTAGAGATCCTTTTAAACTCCTATAAGCGGCTTCCTATAAACTGTATTGCTTAGCCTATCAAAGACATGGTGCTTCATTACAAATAATAGTACAATGCTCTTGCCCAGGACTGTGTGTGAAGGTGAGTCTTTATTTAAATAATTGCAGTCAATATGTAATGATGCTTGGTGTATTTAATCTCCAAGTAATGTGTTTACGTTTAAGGTTTGAGATTCTAGAAATAGCATTGTAGTGAACTGAAATTAATTATGATGACTTCTCTACTACTAGGATCTTAAACATTTTAAGGTGAAAACACCTTAGCCTACTTGGTGATTAAACACAGCCAAAGTTCAAATAAAGTCTTTTTCAAACAAAGCATTCATACACGACTGGTCCTGGGCAAGAGGAGTTTCTTTGAACCCCAGCTGGACATGTAAGCCTAATGGCGAGTTACAAAAGCATACTGAATGGAACCCAGTGCTAACCACTGTAGCACAAATACTATACACAATAGTGAACCACATGTATTACCATGGTATGCCAAACACCTGGAAATCTCTGATAACAGCTAGACATTTAACCTTAATGGTGTGGATTGAATGGAACCTATCTCTATAATCTTTCATTTAAGGTTCTATGATATCTATGATAAGCAGCTAGATATGTACGTAAGCTTAATGGCGTGACTGAAACAGCCAGCTATGCCAGTTACCATCGGGTACAGCTGGCAGTGCAAGTGACATCACAATAGGTGAACGTTCCACCATTCATTTCCATGGAAAAAATAGGGATAAAAAAGCGCCATTAATAAAAGAACAACAGGAGTCAATGCATGTCAGGGTTGGAGTGGGGTCGATATCTCAAAAGTGCAGGTACAGAAGCTCCACTAAAAATGGCTGGAATAAGAATAAAGACAAGACTTAAGAAGAGCAAAAGTTATATAATTAATATTATATTATAATAATATATTAATAAACTAGTCTATATGAAATGCATAGTTTATATTAGTCTAATGTGTGTGTGTGTGTGTGTGTGTGTGCAGAGGGTGAATCTGTATAAAAAAAATGTGTACAGACAACATTTCATTTATACTTATACTACATTCATACTCGTTTATAATTTCATTATTACATCAGCAAAACATCCCTATGTGATCTTTGTTTCATTGCTCTCACTGAGCTGTTCATCCATACCACATGTCTTACTGCGACAGTCTCCCAGTACATATGTAATTGCACACACACAATATTTCATTATATTCAGTCTAATAAAATATTCTTTTTTGGCATACTTGAATACAAATAAATAATAAATACCCGACTAACTTGTCAATCAGTCAATCAGATGCTATTTTAGATTCACATTCTTGCGCTAAGTTTCCCCTAATATGTATTGAGGTCTAGTCAACCATAAGAAAACATTGATCCTGCACAGGCTTTGAACTTAAAATAACACATGATGGTGAGCAGTATTACCCAGAAATATTGGTATCTTACAAAAGGACTCTCTAAAGTAGGCCTACTTGCTTTTTCTAAACTTTTTTAACTTCCACTGGGTAAAAATGAAGCGTTATCTCCCTTCAATGAGATCATTACGTTGGACTGAATGATTCCTCCACAACTCCATTACTCCCACGCCTGAAAATAAACATCGAACTAAAGTCTGACTTTAAATGTGAACACGAAAACAATTAATCATAAACCAAACAGACAGAGACAGACAAATATGAAAAGGTTGGTGTCGTTCGTTATACATACATATACATGGCTATACATAGAACCAATACATTCATGCAGCCCTGGTCATCTTGTGCTCAGACCGCATACACTCGGTCCTCCCAGCAGTCACTTTCTTAAAAATGTTTTAATAAATAACAGATTTATATAGGAAACCAGAAATCATAACAAAAAAACTGTAAGTGCCTTTCAATATCATTGCATACGCTTTTGGTACTATACATTTTGATCAGCATTTACACCTCAGACACTTTAAATCAAATTTGTATCTTATACTTTATTCATTTCAAAAGCAGTCTCTTAAAATATCTCTCTCGGTTTGGTAAAACACATGGGACAAACCATGGATATCACGAGTATGATTCACAGAGTGAGGGTTATTGCCATAGCGTATACCTTTACCTGGACATGTTATGAAAGCTAAAATACCTTCAACTGTGACAAAACTACAGTGTGTCCCTTATAGGACACCATAATCAGAAATATTGTCTGAATAATATAATAAATATACTTCCTGTTAAGTTCTGTAATTGTAAATCTGTATACAGTGTAGTTACATTGATAACATCTACAAAGACAACATATGAATGACGATGTAAAACAGCTCAAATAAAGACAAAAGGACCAAACAGAGGAGACACATAACAGAGAAAAAACAATTGTTAAAATGGACATTTCCCTTTGAGAGTGACACCACAGTATTGTTCGCCGGCAGCTTCCTGCCTTGGAGACTTGGAGAGTCCACCGAGTCCAAGTCATCCACGTTTGATTTTCTTCCGAGAGGCAGCAGAGAGCTCCTTGGAGCGGCGGCCAGTGGTGCCGACTGACCCGGCAGGGTCCGCCCCTCCTGTCACTCGCAGCGTACGGGGCCCAGGTTGAGTTTGTCGCTGAGTTTCTGAATGAGAAAGGACAGCTCCTCCGTGGCCTGGGACTTATCCTCCAACAGCTCGTAGCGCAAGCTGGAGATGTCCTGTTTGATCTCCTTCAGTTCGCCTAGACAGGAAAATAACGGGAAATAAACTCTCACTCTCAAGACTTGAACTCCACTAGACTGCTTTAGTAAACTATTCTGTTTGTAAGGCAGGAGTGAAGCTGTGGCCTAATAGCTTACTGTATAGTACATGTACACCACAGATGCTATTTTAAGCACGACATGGCAGATACCTGATTCTAACTGTAGAGCAAAACTGTTCTGCATGCAGTCATTGTCTAAAACCACAAGAGCCACATACATAAAAACAACACGCAATTTTAGGGCTTTGGCTGGCATTTACTACATCAGTCCATGAGAAATAAGAAAACACAACGTCACTTGTGACCTTGAAATGACAAATTTAACTGACCTTCGTTGACCTCGTCATTCTCCTTATCGACTTGTGCTTTCAAGACGTAGCGCTTAATGAGCCGTTTCATGATTTGCTGTGGGAACAAGTATGACATGACAGAGGGGGAGAAATGAATGAAAACAGACTAGAACAGCTTCGTCTCCATGGTATCCTCAAGTTACAGTATGCAACAATTATACTTCAGGATTAGGCTGAGGATAAGCAGTTTTACCTTAAAATAACAGCTTGAAAAAAATTGGGGCGCTACAATGACTTTTAATATGGAGAATCGCCTCCGTGCCATTGCCATACCAGGGTCCATAGGCATATAACTGCTAAATGTAGGATTGACTGAAGCCGCCCGGCTTTCTACTGTCTGCCGAACTAGTAAGTAGCTTATTTGCCGTCTTGCTTTGTCTTGTGTTGCACTTGCTTGATACAGTGTTAGGACAGTTGTTGACTAACTAGTTTGTCATAATGTCAAAGTCAGCACATTCCAAGAGATTCCGTTAGTTTTAGCCGCTAGCATATCGTTAGCGAATAGAAATTGATCCGGCATGCTTCTTTAAACATTAGCGATGTTGCCGCTATCTTACCTGATAGCGTGTGGGCTGGTTGAGGATGCTGTTGAAACTCTGTGACTCTGCAATGCGGATGTTTGATTGGGTGAAGAGGTTTAACTGTGAATGTAGAAAACACCAGCTGTTAAGGTGTGGATAATACTCTATGTGTGATCATTCTGGTCAGTGTGCTCACAACATCGACAACTAAGAGGAATATAAACAAACACACGCACAAACACGCACACACACACACACACACACACACACACACACACACACACACACACACACACCTGACCTATGCCTGATACTGAGCTTGTGAAATGAGGCATAACACCCCAAGTCATGATATTAGAAATCAATCACCAGTAGAAAAATGATGGCACATTACATGCTCAGGTTCTCTTTGAGGACAAAATGCTTTTCATTCCTCTCCCCCTTTCTTTTCAATTAGTCCCTTGAAATAGGGCAATTAGTGGATAATGCGTTGGTTAAACGACGGAATGAGGCCTGGACAGGAGATGGATCATTGTAATGTTGGTAAGCCTCATGTGTGAGGACATGTGAATGAACTGCTTTAAACAGAGGAATCATTTCTCTCACGGAGCTAACCACATCCGCTGAGCCCACCATCACAAAGGGTTACCATTCACCTCTCTCACAAAATAACCCATATTGACTTTGTCTTCGGGCACAAACAGAGCTGCACCAGTTTTTTTTTGTTTTTGTTTTTCTTTTTCCTACAGCACTTAAAACCAATTGCATTGTTATCCTGGGGACAAACTCCAATAACTTTTTAACACAGGGAATACAACCTGCTACATTTATTGTAGCAATAGATTATCATGCAGGACTAGGCTTCAGCTCTGAGTGGTGGAAGGCCTTAACACTCTAAGGTCCAAGGCCTTTTAGACTTTTCTAAGTTGTCTGACATGCCTTGATGTTTTTGTACATTTTGCTTAACTAAAAACATTGATGCACAAATGGAATATATGATCCTTTCTAGAAGACCTCAGCAATAATATTAGAAAATGGTTCAATGTTTCCGTGGTTGTTCTTTTTATGTCTCTAAGACGAAAACTCAAAAATAAAAATATCCCGGACGAGGGATATAGACCTTTTAGTGTTAAGGGATAGAGCTGAAGCAGATCTAATAGATGTATTACCTGCGACTCCAACAGAAAAACAGTACATCACCACAGGAGCAGAGGAGCACAGACAAATACCACAGGTCCACAGGGGAAAACAACAAACCAAACAAACAAACAAAAACTCAAATGGGCTTCCGAGTTCTTCTTATAGGGAGCAGACATCTACCACAGATCCACAGGGGGAAAAAAAAACAAACGAACCAACCACAAAAACCTACTGAAATGAGCTTTCAAGGTAGGGTTGGGAAGGTCAGGTTTGCTTCTTACTGGGAGCAGACATGTACCACAGATCCACAGGAAAAAAATAATAACAACCACAACAAAACTAAAATGTACTTTCAAGGGGGGGTGTTGGGGAGGTCACATGTGCTTCTTTCATGAGCTGCCTACACCACAACCACACACACACACACACTATCCGCCATGTTCATACCCTGGACTTGGAGCTGTCCATCCCCAGCTCCACGTCCTTCTTCATGCTCCTCCTTCTGCAGCGCAGGCAGCCGATGATGCGCCTGATGCCCTGGAAGAAGAACTTGGGGCTGGGCACGATGCTGTAGGGTGGAGGGAGGGTCTTCCCGTTGTCAAAGTAGGACAGCCATAGCTTAGAGCGGGCAAACTTCCACTCCACGTCTGCGTCGTTCTGTTGGGCAGTAAGAACAAACACTCAGTGTGGCTCTCGCTTCAGGGGGGGGGGGGGGTTTAGAGGTCACCCCCCTCACCCACATCTTACTAAAATGGCGGTCATCTAGCCACACTGTTACTGGGGGGGGGTTAAGATGACACCCCCCTCACCCACATCTTACTAAAATGGCGGTCATCTAGCCACACTGTACCTGGGAGGGGGGGGGGGGGGGGGCTAAGATGACACCCCCCTTACCCAAATCTTACTAAAATGGCGGTCATCTAGCCACACTGATTGATTATTATTATTATATAAACACATTGATTATTATTGCAGCGAACATCCAATGTCACGTCTGTTTCCACATGACTTGATTAATTCGGAGGATTAGTGTTCACACTCAGGATAATCTGTTTGGAAATGTCTCCTTTTCCAAGGACATTCCTTAGCAGAGTTTGGTTACGCATAATGAGATATCACCTTGGTATTAATCAGATATCAACAATGGGAAAACACAAATCATTACTTAGAATCACATCACAGAAAATCCTCACTTCAATTCTGTTCATTCGTTTGTGTACTAAGGCCCAATCTCAATACTTCCCCTTACCCCTTATCTTTCCCCTTACCCTTGAAGTTGCGCGTTCATGTGAGAGCTAGTGGTGTCTCAATACCCAATTTGATCAAGATTAAAGGGTAAGATTAAGTGGTGTATGGCCCTCGTTTTTAAGCTGATCGGAGAGCTACCTTGCTCCTCCAAGGGCTATCCCAAAGCACACAGCGAAACCAGCTCGGGAATTTTGAAAAAAAAATGGCTGCTTGAAGCGAGGAATATTTTACATGAATAAAGCTATCTACACAACTTTTTATATGTTTATAATGACTCGGTTTGATCTGAAATGTGCTACACGAACTATGCATAGTATTGCAGGTCTTAACTGAAGCTTTCAAACGGTAGTTTTAGGTTACAATTAGCGCGTATGCCACCAATTTATTGGATTATATGGCAGCTTGCTAGGACTAGCCTGACTCCATGCATGTGTACAGATTTTTTAGTACTTTATTATCCACGAATTACGTTTGATATCTGTGAATGACAGCACTTGCTTTGGAGACATCGATCCGTGCTTTACATGTACCGTCCACAAAACAATTACGACAGTCTAGTTTTGTGCTCTATACAGTCGTATATATATTTGCAACCATAATTGAAACTTTTTTTAAATCGCTAGTTTCATAGCTCATATAGTCACGCATGTCTACAGATAACTTATCCGCGAACTCCGTTTGATATCTGTGAATGACAGCACTTGTTTGAAGACATCGACCTGTGCTTTACATGTACCATCCTGTATTATTCAGCGACGCCAAGTGACGTACCCGAAACCGAGTGGCGTCTCATTTCATAGGGGAAAGTTTTCAGCCCTTGGCCCTTACACTTGCAAGTGCTAGGGTTAAGACAAAGACAAGACAAAGCAAAAGGGGCAAGGGGAAGAATCGAGATTCGGCCTAAGTCTCTTGGAGCTTATCCGGTGGAGCAAAGTGTTAACACCAATGTGACGGATTCAATGCCCAACGACTAGACAAATTGTATACCTGTACGTATTGTACAGGTATACAATTTGTCTAGTCGTTGGGCATTGAATCCATCACTTTGGTGGCAAGCCACTTTGGATAAAAGCATCTGCTGAATGACAGAATGGTATGTATGGTGAACTTAAAGGTTTGGTGCCTGACCTCTATCTCCTGATAGGAGCTGTTGATCATGGCGATGAGCATGTTCAGTAGTACCACCACCATGGTGACGTTGTAAATCCCGTAGAGCACGTAGCCGATGTTCTCGATGAACTTATGGTCGTATTTCAGCACCACAGAGGACACCTCTGACAGGCCAAAAATAGACCAGAACAGGGTCTTAAAACTCTCCTCCACCCTGGAGTGAGAGAACAGAAGGAGAGAGAGAGAGAGAGAGAGAAAGAGAGAGAGAGAGAGAGAGAGAGAGAAAGAAATGAGTGAGAGAAAAAAGGAACAGAGAGAGAGAGTGTGTGTGAGAAAGAGAGAGAGAGAGAGAAAGATAGAGAGAGAGAGAGAAAGAAATGAGTGAGAGAAAAAAGGAACAGAGAGAGAGAGTGTGTGTGTGTGAGAAAGAGAGAGAGAGAGAGAGAGAGAGAGAGAGAGAAAGAAATGAGTGAGAGAAAAAAGGAACAGAGAAAGAGAGAGAGAGTGTGTGTGTGTGAGAAAGAGAGAGAGAGATAATCACCAGTGTTAAGTTTTTGATAAATGACAGGCTAGCAGAAGTCAAACTCAGCATGTTAAAGAGGGTACGTCACACACATATGATGGTGGTGTCTGGAGGTCTGACAGTCTGCTATTAATCAGGTGTCCAACATAATTATCTGAGGAAGCCCTTCTAAAGATTTATAACTGTCTGGGGGACTGGATTCATATCCTTGAGTCTCGAGGCTAGATATAACCCTACATCAATTGGGGTTTGACTGTTTCATTTTCTTAATGTTTGTTTGCTTGCCTCTTGTTTTTCTTTGTGTTTCTTCCTTTGCTCCCCCCTCTCTCTCTTTCTCTTTCTTACCGTCTCAAGATGAAAAAATGAACAAGTAGCGTTGGTTTGATTCTCTTCCTCATCCCAAAAAAGTCAGCATTTATGTGGTAGACCTTTAATGTCAGGGAGGCAGCTCCATTTCCCAAGACAGAGGTACTATGTTGTTTGAACAAATGACCTTCTGCTATTTCCTATATACATACTATGTATATGTATTTCCCACATGGGAAGTTTTATTTCTCAGGGCTGTACTGTTATGGTATACTTTGTGAAGTGAAACTACGTTCACATCCCTCATACACAATGCATGTGATCTGAACTCACACAAAGTCATTCATTCATTAATCGGCTAAACATGTCTAGGGCCGAAAGGTTTCCCAGTATGATGTTAATCAAAACAAGAGGCTGGCATGGTCAGCCACTCACGTGGTGAAGGCGGGGTTTACTTTAGCACCCAAGTAGTACGAGTAGAGGATGAACATGCCAATCATGAACGCCAGGAAGACCATGATGAAGAGGACCATGAACTTGAAGATGTCCTTGACTGTGCGGCCCAGGGAGATCTGGAGCGGTCCGAAGCTCTCGTTGGCAGGGAGGATGTAGGCGATGCGAGTGAAACTCAGCACCACGGCGATGGCGTAGAGACCCTCAGAGATGAGCTGAGGGTCTGAGGGAAGCCATTTGTCCCTGGCTTAAAGGAAATAGAAAAAGACTACATGTTTTAATATAACCAAACCCAGCGTTAAGCAAACTGAGACCTGGTAGTAATTTTTGAGGAAGTTTGACATGTCCTGACATTATTGTAGTTTTTCAAAAAAAAAAAATCTCACAAATCAATTTGATTCAGCACATATCTGATAGATATTGTAGTAAAACACATACTGAATGCTGGCGGAATTGCCAACCCCAAAGTGTTAACTTTTTTTTAAGGTTTATTTTTGGGCTTTTTGCCTTTAATCTGATAAGACAGTGAAGGTCTGACAGGATATGAGCTGGAGAGAAGAGGTAGGGAGTGAGATCGGGAAATGACCGTGGGTCAGATTCGAACCCGAGTCCCTGTGGGAGTTCAAACCTCTTCGTGGTCGGGGCTGCTGCTTGAGCCACAGCTCCCCCCAAAGTGTTAGCTTTTGATTTATCCAGAAATGGACCATTGCATCAATAAAACAACACAGAATTACTGGACATCACATAAGCATGAGCATAATTTGCTTGAAGGTGATGATATATGGTTTTGTCTGGTAGCTCTTGTTTCTCTCACTGAGGTTACTGAGGTAAGAGAGGCGTTTTTAAGTTGTTTTGTAATGTAGAGAAACATTCTGTGCATGAAGCTATGATGTAGATGTTTTTTTGACACTGGGTGTTCGATCTGATCCTGAATCCACCATCTTTGTGTCTTTATCTCCTCTTAAAATCAATGCACTGAATGGGGGTTTTCTCCCTTTCTCTCTCTCTATCTCTCCCTCTCTCTCCCTCCCTCCCCCCCCCCCCCCCCCCTCTCTCTGACTTACCATAGGTGAAATATTGTATGTCAGGTGGGAGGGTCACCATGGCAAGGTCAGGTACTTTGATGTTCTCATCGACATACTCCTGTGCTTTCATGGCCTGGAGGAAGGCGAAGAACCGGGCGGTAAAAGCCGCAATGAAAATTGAAAGCATGCCGAAATCTAGAACATTCCACAGCTGAAGGATGTACTCCCTAGGGCCTTCTGTCCAGAGCTCCTTACACTCCGACCACATCATCCCTGCGAGAGGTAAGAGAGAAAACACACACACACACACACACACACACACACACACACACACACACAATGTCTCAGTGTGACATTCACAGGAAGAAAAAAAAGTGAACTGCTAAAAGGGATGGGTCTTCTTCTCTATCCATTTCAAACACTCACACTTTTCCCAATCACTCCAGGGAATCACAGCCCAGAGAGATCAATACGGTCACGATCAAGCGGACTCTATCCATTTGCACCTTTGTCACGGGTTCCCGTGTGTGGTGGAATCGAGATCAGGAGATATCAGCTGCACTCTGACATCTTTTGTTTTCATGTGAACATGTATTTGTGATAAATTATGATCACTCGTTGGGTACTGGTTGAAAAACCTTTGATAAAATATGTGTTGGATCAATATCGCAGGGATTAAGTGCATACTCTTCTAGGTTGGTAAATAATTCCCCTTCTTCCTCTCGTTCCGTATTGGTCAATCTACCTCCTAGAAACTCGTGGAGATGTTTTGCTTGACATTATCAGGAAATGACCCTTGCGCAACGTCAAGCAGCGTCAGTGGCCATTTCAGTCAAGTCAGAGAGTGATGAGTGACTTTAGCCTCTGCAAAACGCATTGAGATTCTTTACTGGCAATGTTCCAGTCTTTTCCTTTCATTGTAAGCTCTTCAACACAGTAATTTAATCTCATGTTTAGCCTTGTGTTGTGCTGCTAATTAAAACTAAGAGTTATACGGCAAATAAGTGTCAGGGTATTCAAATAAAGTGAAAGTTTGCTTTAATAGTCATAATGACACATAATTAAAAAAATTCACTTAAAGTGTGCTTTTTTCTACAGAAATAAGCCCCTGCTGTCCTGTCCTGGCAGCGCCGATGAAAAGGATTGCTGGATCGGCTAGCCTCTTCACATTAGATTAGGACGATGTAATGTGTGGACGGGGGCTTAATCTTCCCTTAAGACCTTACCATTCTATCTGGCTCTCTGTGCTGAGGGTCATCACTGTCAAAGGCTACACTCGGCCTCATGTCCAATGGCTGAGGTTCATCACTGTCTATGGCTACACTTTGCCTTATGTCGGATGGAAAGGTAGGCTGAGCTCCTCTGTCCGTCAGCAAGGATCAGACGGGCATTTGTTTTTTTATAATAATAGACAACAAACTACAGAGGAATCGGCAGGTTAACTCTTTTCTACAATTGTGGCAACATAGTAATTCCTCTGTATTTTATTGTTGATTTGTAGGTGTTAGTGAAGATGATACGTTTAAAAGATTGTGATCTATACAAATGCACCCTACCAACTAATAGGGGCGGCTGATAAAGATCAGGTACATTTGCATCCTGTACTGTTAACACTCACCTAATCTACATAATTAAAATGACAAACATTTTTTGTCTTTAACGGACAAAACTGGTAAAAACGTCGTCATCTGTGGCCGAATGGTTTGAATGTGTGCTCCCTCTCTCTCTATCCCTTCTCTCTCTCTATCACTCTCTCTCTCTCTCTCTCTCTCTCTCTTTTTTTTTATCACTCTCTCTTTCACCCATCCTCCCAAAATCCAACTGGTTAATTCAGCGTGATTGATTTGGGCTCCAGGCGTTCATTTGCCTCGTTCCTGACGATGCTGTCGATGAAGAGCGCAAGAAGGTGTTAATGAGTGCTAGATAATGGATGGCAACCTCACCGGCCACCCACACCATGATGAGAATCTCTGTCCAGGAGAAGCGTGTGGTCTTGACCCGGAAGATCTGCAGGGGGTGGTCGGTGACGGTCACGTTGGGCATCGTGGTGATGCCCTCGAAACGGTCCGAGGCGTTGAACACCAGCAGGCCCAAAAAAATGACGAAGGAGCAGGCGTGCGCCACAAACTTCATGAAGGGACTGCGGAGCACCTTCCCCAGCTGTGTTTGTGTGTGGGGGGGGGAGGGGGAGAGACAAATAACAACAGGTTTTAATGAGTCTGTTTGATTTCAGAGCAGAAGGAGAGGAGAGGCCAGCTCAAGGTTAATGAAGCACATTGTGGGGATGAAGGTGTCATTCATTGCTAGTGGAAAAGTTCACACACACACACACAGACACACACACAGACACACACACACACACACACACACACACACACACACACACACACACACACACACACACACACACACACACTCTGTCTGCGGAGGGAAGACAACATGTACATGTACACAGTGAATGTATAGTCCCACAGCTATAGGACATAAACATGTCTGTATGTCTGTCTGTCATATGTATGTACGTATAGAATATGCTGTGTGTGTGAGTGTATATATAATAAGTATAATAAATGTTTATGATGTCTCACAAGTAAGACAATGTATGTGGTGAATGAATGGTGAATGAATGGACTGGGCAGATATGATGGGGTTTTCTGCATATTTGTGTGATGGTATCTGGTGTCTGTCTGTATGAATGGAGGCAGCCTGGGTTACTGCTGATAACACTGAATTATGTGTGCAATATTACGTGTAATGAGAATATAGTGCTTAAAATGGTTTTGTCGGGCCTTATCGGAAAAGTCTGAATAATCTGTGTCACATTTTAATTTGCGAGATAATTTCACTGGAAGAAGAGAAGCTCCAGCCCTGCTGGCCGTCTCATGCAAGGAGAATATGTGCATCTCTCTCTCTCTCTCTCTGTTGTCTCTCTCTCCCTCACTATCTCTCTCTCTCACTTTCTCTGTTCTCTCTCTCACTCTTACTGACTCACTCTGCTGGCTGTCTCATTAAAGCAGAATATGTGCATCTCTCTCTCTCTCTCTGTTCTCACTCTCTGTTCTCTCTCTCTCTCACTCAATCTCTCTCTCTCTCACTCTCTCGTACTCACTCTCTCTCTCTCTCTCCCAATCACTCTGCTGGCAGTCTCATTCAAGCAGAATATGTGCATTTCTCTCTCTGTTCTCTCTCTCTCTCTCTCTCACTCTCTGTCTCTCTCACTCACTCATTCTGCTGGCTGTCTCATTCAAGCAGAATATGTCCATCTCTCTCTCTCTCACACTCACTCTCTCTCTCTCACACACACTCTCTCTCATTCACTCACTCAGCTGGCAGTCTCATACAAGCAGAATATGTGTCGTTTCCATTTAAAATGGTATTGGTGGGGTGGGGTCTCTGTTGGAAATGTGTGGCCACATCATGATTGCGTACATACAGTATAACCTCCAATACATCAAATAGGCCTGCACTACTCTAAAACAGTCTCAGTTACATCAAATAGGCCTGCACTACTCTAAAACAGTCTCAGTTACATCAAATAGGCCTGCACTACTCTAAAACAGTCTCAGTTACATCAAATAGGCCTGCACTACTCTAAAACAGTCTCAGTTACATCAAATAGGCCTGCACTACTCTAAAACAGTCTCAGTTACATCAAATAGGCCTGCACTACTCTAAAACAGTCTCAGTTACATCAAATAGGCCTGCACTACTCTAAAACAGTCTCAGTTACATCAAATAGGCCTGCACTACTCTAAAACAGTCTCAGTTACATCACTGTTCTCTTGTGTTCCAGGTTTAATCGTTTCATTCATCTCAAAAAACGTCTCAAAGCCCAATACTAAACTCAAGAATACACACTGTAAACCCGAACAAGTTCAGAGAACTCATAACTTTTGATGTAACCGATTACATAAGAAAATTTGAGTACATATATTATTTTTTTTAAGTAAACTTAACTCAAAAATTAAACATTTTCATTCCTTCATGTATAATTTTTGAGTTAAGTTTACTTAAAAAAAATAATATATGTACTAAAATTTTCTTATGTAATCGGTTACATCAAAAGTTTTGAGTTCTCTGAACTTGTTCGGGTTTACAGTGCACCATAGAGAAAGGTTAATCAAGGATGTCCTGGTTTTACACAAGACTTACAGTATTTCTCTGTTCCTAAAACACATTTTTTCAAAGCATGCCTCGGTTTCTCTGAACACTAAACCCAAGTGCCAACTCCCTAAACCAATTCTGCTAAACTTTAAGCACAATTCTCTGCTTTAAACACAGATTTCAATTGTTAACCGCACTTTCTTCTAAACACAACACACAATTCTCTGCTTTAGACACAGTTTTCAATTGTTAACCACATTTTCTTCAAAACACTAAACACCATCCTCTCTACTTTGCATACTTCATCAATGCCAAAACTTCCTTGTGTTCAAACAGAAAACACTGCTAATCAATTGGCAAAACTTCCATTTCCAAGGCTGTTGTGCAATTTGAAATCAAAACTGTAGCTCCTAGTTTGGAGAACAATTTATGGCAACATTGAAGTGAGTGGTGATCAGAGAGGCAGAGGAGTGAGAGGAAGAGGAGGAGGAGGAGGAAAATGATGAAGAGGAAGAGCAAGACGGAGAGCCATTACTGTATCTCTGATGAGATTCAGGCCAATGTGTTCAAACATGTGGTCAACATGGGTTTGACCATGCAGGAGGCTGGTAAGGCTGGCCAGAGGGTTCAACCAAACATAAGCCGCTTCTCAGTTGCACCGATTCTCCTGACATTCAGAAGAGAGAATGGGTAAGAAACACTACTATGACAGTACGTAAAACACTAGTTTGAATGCCTTACTGTATCAGGAGCATAGTATTCTTGTATTTAGAATATTTTACATTGTACTGTATTTGTAAAATTATAAACAAATACAAAGTGCAACCATTGATGACCAAGACATATTCCTAAACATCAATACAGTGAGCCTAGCCACATAGGACCATGTTCTTAGGCAGAACACCTCGAGAATGAAGCAGGTGTACAGGGTGCCTTTTGACAGAAACTCTGATAGAGTCAAACAATTACAGTATGATACGACTATGTGCAAGTAAGTCATATACGTTTCCACAACTGATTACGTCCTATCAGCACTGAAACATTACTGTACTGTATTGTAATCCAATCAAATGTTACTGTATTTTCAGATGTTTCACAACACAACAATTGTCGATATTGTTCTTGAGCAAGAACAGGATGCGGTCTAGTTTTTTTGTCCTTTTTTATTTTACATTTTTCTTTCTTTTTTTTGTTGACTGTATCAATATCCTATTGTTTGTTCTGTGTAAATCATCTACACATTTGGTTGTGTTTGCTCTGATGTAAAGGCTACAGCACGTTTGAAAAAAAAAAAGAAATCTTTACTGTAAGTCGTAACTGTTTGTGAGTTGTTTTATATTTGAGTTAAAACATTATACAGTTACAATATTTTACAACAGGAGAAAGCGTACAGTAACACTGGAGATGAAAAGGCATAATACTCCTGATAAGGCCTTCATACTAGTGTTTTCCCATTTCATAGTAGTGTTTTCCATTGAGCACATCAGTGTTCAATCAATGCTTAGAATGTCTACTCAAATAATGGTCTGTGTTTGTTGTTTGAAAACAAAATGCGCTTTTGAGGTGACATAATAGTGTTTTGAAACCAAAGTGGCCTTTTGCAGGAGTTATAAAGGGTTTTGCATTTTGTGTGAGTGGTTTTGGGATTTGTGTTTAGAGCTAAGAGAAACCGAGGCATGCTTTGAAAAAATGTGTTTTAGGAACAGAGAAATACTGTAAACCAAACCTGTCTGCCTTTCTTGGTGACAGTAGACTTGGGTGTAGTGATGACTGCGTGGGTTGGCGTTACACGCCACTGTGCTCTGAGGAAGGCCATTGGCTGAAAGCTGCACCCAATCACAGCACAGAGCACAATACAGAGGTAAGGAATGCAGCTTTTGGGCGTCATGATTTGCTACTCCTAAATTCACTCACTACTCCTAAATTCAGAATTTATGTTTGATCATTACATAAAACATCAGCGATACCTCAATGCCTTATTCAGCAGGAGTAGTGAAAGACCTTGGCTTTGCCTTGATGCTTTGTCCTCAAAAATGTGTCTGAGAGATTAAAGTTGGAAAGTTTGTTGGAAAGACAACTTTCAAAGACATGAGAAACAATTTCAACATAGGCCTACTTAAAGTCACACTTCACAACAAATAGTATGGCAAACCTCAGGTGTTGTTTCAGGTTGTTGTGCTCGTTTATGCAAAGTAGGCCATCAATCTGTAGTCAGAGCACCCTGCATCAGCGTAATGACTAAGCAGTCATCTGATTGTTTTGTATTCGAGAAACAATTGCCATGTCTTAAAAGCTTTGCAACACCATACTGTGAAGAAAAGAGTTTCTAAACCTGTGCATACATAAACAAAACATCCATTGTAGCTTTTAATTAGCTCTACATTTGTTATTGTCTCATTTTCATCATAGTGCTGTATTGTAGTCTGTTATGCCAACCCCAAGCCCATCTATTTTCTGTTGACAATACACGATGAATCATTCTGCTCGACCAGTTTTGTTAGCGTTTGCTTTTGTTCTGTCCTGTGTAAATTCCTAGTTTCTGATATTAGGTTTACACACATAATTGATCATTACTTCTGTTGTGGAACAGAATACATTCCAATTCCTAGTTTCTGATATTAGGTACACAAGCATTATTGATAAGTTCAACTGTTGTGGAACAGCATTAGGTCCATTACGTCCACTTTGTTTCTTTACGATACAGAACATTGTCTGGCTCATGCACGCTCTTGTAAAACAGTGATGGTCTGCTCTAGGTACTGTGAGCCAAGCACTCCTGAACTTTTACTTCAGACTGCCAAGAACCGTGCTCTCAAGGAATTGCTTATTAACTTCAAGTTGATGGTTGCCAATGCCGTAAGTACTCTGACGGCAGGTAGCCCCTGAGGCAGAGATAGGGAGGACGACGTGCCATCATGTCAATGCTCATCAATAAAGCCAATTCCAGGCCCCTCAGAAATGCACTGTGATTAAAAACTTGCACTCCTCCTGGAGTATATCTGTGTGCTATATTTTGTGCATTTTCTAAATTGAAGATATGGGTTATAAGGATTGTTCAAAAACAATAGGATGTATTATTGTCTCCTTAAGCTTTAGTTATTTGCTGCAATTTTTAATAAGATGGTCTGGGGTCTCTGTGTATGTGTATTATGCATAGTCATTCTGTAATTTAAGCCAAAACAAAAGTAAATTGCATTTTCTAAATTGAAGATATTGGTAATAAGGATTGTTCAGCAACAATAGGATGTATTATTGTCTCCTCAAGCTTTAGTTATTTGCTGTGTAGGTAAAATGGGTACCATTCTCATATGGGAGTACCAGATTATGTAGGTATCTTACCCAGTGAGCAGGCGCCGGGTGAATGTGGGTGCAATTGTGTATGAATTGTGATATTGTCTCCACGAGGGCCACCAAGACACACTGGTGCTGTCCTTGCCACAGCAACAATATGTTGGTAATCTCACCCTATTGGACAGGGATCAACCATTCAACACAAAGGCAGATCAATTAAGTTGATAATCCACAAATCAGTCTCATTAAATATATCAGTCTCATAAAATATATTATACTATCAATTTGGAACTCTGATTAATAATTCAATTAATAACTACAAACAAAGTGACCTTATTAATAGTATGGTTGAAGGTCATTGGAGTTCTGAATAGAAGAGGTTGACAACGTCCATTCTTGTGTAACATTAAATAAACCAGCGTATATAAATCAAAGTATTTATTACACAATGGTAAAGAAATAACACACAATATGTAATCTAGCTAATCTAACATGTGTGTACACGTTCGTGAACATACATGTGTGGTGTCAGCGCGAAGTTCGATTTTGTGCTTCGCGTGTGTGGCTATATGAAGGCCAATGTATTTGTAATCGTATGTGATTTAAGATGCCATGTTAAAGAAAGAGATGGTTAGTGATGCATGCAAGACTCGTGTGTCTGATAAGCAATCCTAACGATTTCCCTTAGATGGTGTGGCGAAGCCAACTACCAATTTACAATGAAAGTATATAACAGTTATGTTCGGTAAACAAAACAGATACAATACATGAACAATGGCATATGTAAACAGTCCTACGCTTAGCCAGGTTGTGAATAGCTAAATAGCTAGCTGCCCAGTCGATGTTACCAGTCCTTTGGAAAAGTGTTGGCGCATCCGATGTTCCTGAGGCAGAGAAGTCCGTTGGTGGGAAGTTGTCCTTGCTGTGATGTCGTCGGTATTACACTGCAGTTTAGATCGGAGGATTTGATCGCTCGGAATGTTGCAGTTTCCTTCGTTTCTCCCGTTGCAGAGTTAGCTGGCAGGTCTTATTGTTAGCTGCTTTGCTAAACTTACTTTGTCTCAGTTAGCGGGCAGTGTTTGGCTAACGAGAGATTGTCTTTGTTTGTTCTCTTCCGTTAAGAACAAAGAGAGTAGGCCTTCACCAGATGACGGTGGAAGGACAGATGTGAGCATGGCCAAAGCCAGTGGAGAGAGGGCGCAAAGAGAAAGATGTATGTTTAAGGCAGCTTATAAGGGAAAAGGTGCATCACGGTTTTACCACCTTGTTTTCAGCCAATTACTGTCTTGCAGATAAGACTTTAGGTGATAAGGGAATTGTGGGTAATGAAGCCTTTTGTAGGACTACCGACAATTTTTAATAAGATGGTCTGGGGTCTCTGTGTATGTGTATTATGCAGGGGCGGAGTGGCCATCGGGAGCACCGGGATTTTTCCCGGTGGGCCTGTCGGCCAATTATCTCTCGAAAACTAGCCTGCAGGCCGGCCTTCGCAGCCGTTGAGTCAAAGCCATGAGCGGCCCATCGAATTTGCATGTACCTCAAATCATGGTCCCGTGAAAATCTCTAAATTCTCCAAGGGTTATACAGTTAAGCAGTCCAACCACCATTTATAGCACTATTTGTCTCTGTACATCACACCTATGGTGTCTGTCAAACTCACTCCCATTAATCCAACCTTCTGATTTTTGTTTAGCCTCCTATATTGATGTAATTCTTTTTATTCAGACGCTCCATTACTTTCATGACCACAAATATAAATTGGCCAGCGATTTTGTTGAATGTAGAATGGTCGAGCAAAGCATCATGGGAAATGCGTATCGTTCTGCCTTTATTAAGTGAACCTAGGGAGATAAATTAGCGGCTATCAGGGAGAGAGAGCAGGTGAAGCGGACCTGATGGAGGGACATAAGAGAAAGGAGAAAGGAGGGGGCAAAAAGGCCAGACTGAAAAAGAGGCGGATGCAGGAGGAAAGTGCATCAAAATGTACAAGAATTACGGATTTATTCAACCAGCCGTCAACTAGATACGAGTGAGTTGACAGGACACATTGTTGCGAATTAGCATAACATTTGAGCCAATACGGGAGTCGATTTGTTCCGTCAAGCCGCCCGTTTGTTTCTGTAGTTGATACATGGGAGGTGGAGGGGATGCGGGTTGGGCCAGTTTTGGGCACGTTGTGGGCACGTTGTGGGTCGGTGGTGGGCCGGTGCAGTCAGAATTGTCCCGGTGGATTTTTGTGTCCCACTCCGCCCCTGGTATTATGCATAGTTATTCTGTAATTTAAGCCAAAACAAAAGTAAAGAGTATAGAGAATACAGTACCAGGCAGATCTGCAGGAAGGGCACTCGTGTTGTGCAATAGACAGGTAAGGAGAAACCCGTTATGGGATCTTATGGGTGCACCTAAATATGTGCATATCGAAAGTTTTTATTTCGCTTTACTAGAAGAATGTTGGACACCAAGAGATGTAGATGGAGAGAGAAATGAACAAAGGAGGGAGAGAGAGAGAGAGAGAGAGAGAGAGAGAGAGAGTGTATGTGTGTGAGAGAGATGCGTGGCATGACAGACTGAAGATTGTGTGTGTGTGTGAGAGAGAGAGAGAGAGTGTGTGTGTGTGTGTGTGTGTGTGAGAGAGAGAGAGAGTGTGTGTGTGAGAGAGAGAGCTGCGTGGCATGACAGACTGAAAATGCTCACTGAAACAGTCCAACCTTAAACAGTTTTCTTAAAGATTGTGTGTGTGTGTGTGAGAGAGAGAGAGAGCGAGAGAGTGTGTGTGTGTGTGTGTGTGTGTGTGTGTGTGTGTGTGAGAGAGAGAGAGTGTGTGTGTGTGAGAGAGAGAGATGCGTGGCATGACAGACTGAAAATGCTCACTGAAACAGTCCAACCTTAAACAGTTTTCTTAAAGATTGTGTGTGTGTGTGAGAGAGAGAGAGAGAGAGAGAGAGAGAGTGTGTGTGTGTGTGTGTGTGTGTGTGTGTGTGAGAGAGAGAGAGAGAGAGTGTGTGTGTGTGTGTGTGTGTGTGTGTGTGTGTGTGTGTGTGTGTGTGTGAGAGAGAGAGTGTGTGTGTGAGAAAGAGAGCTGCGTGGCATGACAGACTGAAAATGCTCACTGAAACAGTCCAACCTTAAACAGTTTTCTCAGAGGAATCTCTCTTGGCTGGCTAGCCTTCAGACAGCTCGATTACATTACTAGTGAATACACACTTGTCCAGTTTCTTTAAATCAGTGTCTTAGGTTATTTATCACTAACACACACTCACACAAAAAATACAAAAACAAACACAGACACACATGCACATATGGAATCTCTATTTTCGTATGCAACAAACCTCTACTAAAATCAAAGACACACACACACACACACACACACACACACACACACACACACACACACACACACAAAGGTGTTTCACTTAAACATCCCCACCCACTCCGCCACGCTGTGATTGTTGAATGCCCCCCCCCCCCCCCCCCCACACAGACATACACAAGCAGTTTAACATGGGCACTCACACTGCCAGTGTGGGCTGTGATTTTTTTTAATGGGAAAAGCTTTCAACCTTTTACACATTATGCTTAGAGCAGCTGAATGTTAATTTGACCCATAAATCTGTTTATGTAGCTGTGTACATAACCCATTACAGAAGCATTCATCCTCGCTTCGCTCCTCTCAGACGCCTGTGCATTAATTCACACTGCTGAGGCACATGGGACAGCACTACCAACACCAGGGGGCGCTAGAGCTTAGACACCAATGAGATGAGAGGTGGACGAGCCATGTAGGATTATGGGCCAATGGGATGTGAGGTGGACGAGCGACTCAGGATTATGGACCAATGGGATGTGAGGTGGACGAGTGACTGAGTATTATGGACCAATGAGAAGTGAAGCAGAAAAAGCCTTTGGAATTATGGACCAATAAGCAGTGACGCGGACGACCCGCTTGGGATAACAGACCAATGAGAGGTGAGGTGGACGCCCTTACCTTGCTGCACGGGGCGAACCAGTAGCCGATGGCGAGCAGCGGGAGGCCCAGGGCCACCCCCAGCACCACCAGGAACTTGACTGCGATGGTCTGCTCCCTCAGGCCAGACAGGTTCTCATACCAGATCGTCAGCAGCTGCTGCTGGCAGTTAGGATGGGCCACAAACTGCAGGAGACAGGAAGAGGGTGGGTGGAGAGAGAGAGGGGGGTGGGGGATGGAGAGAGAGGAGAGGTTGATGAAATAAGAGATGAACAGCCATCCTGTTGTGCCTGTTACTGTAATCCACAGCTATAGGCTGGGATGGTGCAGTGTGCAGGTGAGGGTTGGCCATAGACTGCAGACAGGCAGGAGACAGTTTGTGTGTGTGTGTGTGTGTGTGTGTGTGTGTGTGTGTGTGTGTGTGTGTGTGTGTGTGTGTGTGTGTGTGTGTGTGTGTGGTGTTGATGGTTTAAACCCAGGAACAGTAGTCCCTGTAATCCCCACCTGGAGGCCGGTGTGGTGGAGTGTGGAGGCACCATGGGTTGATCATTTGCATTTTAAGTGGGTCTTGTGAGTGAGAGCAAGAAAGAGAAGGAGCTGATGGTAATCATATTAAATGGTGTGGCGTGATCAGACCAGGGAAGAATGCATCAGACCTGCCAGGTGAGAGCGCATACGCTGGGCAACTAATGGAATCATTCCCTTTATACCGCCACAGGGCCATGCCATTTGAGCTGAAGGAAGCTAACCAAGCTAACCAAGTTAATCAAGCGCAACGAGCACAGAGTATTCACAGGATGGGTCTGAGGGAAACAAGAAACACAGCAGCAACCGAGGAAAATACTCTCACAGAGTGAAATGACATTAGCTTGAACAGTAATAAACCTATAAACCGTCTGAACAATCAGTACCTGCATGCGAAAAAATCTCCAGTTGTTATCTAGTTTCGAAAGTTACAAGCACGCGTTGTCCGATTTCCAACGTAATCCGATCACTTATCTGGGGGTGTAAATCTGATTTCAGTCGGACACAGGAAAACTAGATATGGGGAGTTACATGAAATGGATCTTCTGATTGAAACCCGACAACGCCCGAAAAATGGACACATGTAACCGCGCACTAGAATGTCAATAAGAATTGTTGAGACAGAAGATCACAGTAGCCTTCTTGAGTGGCTCGAGATATGATTGGACTCAACACGCGCTTGGACCCTGAGGGACGGTATCTGTGTCAGAGACTAACCTGGGAAAAGCCTCATCCTCCAGTGTCCTCAATGCTCCGGTTTAAAGTAGGTTAATTAATTGCAGGCCTTGGGGACCAAAAGGTGGTAATTTCATGGCTGTCCTACATTGGCTGCTACGTCTCACCTATGAAAAATGGGGATCAGGGCCGTCTAATTATCCAGGAAACACAGACTCCAGAAGAGTCGAGAGAAGCGTTGAATGATGAGACAGACAGACAGATTGTTCCCAATTACAGGCAAAGGATGAGGGAGAGGTGCCTAGCATGGGTAAATCTCTAAGACGGTTGTGTCATCTTGAGAAAACTGACATTAAACTTACAATATTTTTTACAAAGTACCATGTCCTTCAACACAGTCAGTGACAAGTCCCGAGACTACAGCAGTTCACGAAAGCTTTATGAACGCTTTATGAAGTATAAAAGCCATCTCTAGACCTCTCGTGAGAGATATGGCTCTTGTTAATTATAGGTTCAGAGCTCTCTAGCGATCAGTGTTCTGGGGAAAAAATAAATCCCGTCCAGTCCAGACTTCACACTGGGAAAATGAACATTATTATCCCTGATGTTTTGTGTTATTTATGACCCTTTTTATGAGATGACTACACCCAGAGCCCTAATCCACTAAATCCGGTTCCAGCACACGGCAGCAGGAGACATGGGCACTGGCTCGTGAACGTCTGCTCGGAA
>NC_137927.1:28130805-28178305 GCF_963457725.1 Sprattus sprattus
TGTGTGTGTGTGTGTGTGTGTGTGTGTGTGTGTGTGTGTGTGTTCAAAGGAACTCTGCGTGTGTTCGAACACAGTCTTGACTCTGTAAATGGGAAAGAAAGTGGCTTGGACCAAGCCATATACTATTCCACCCAATCAGGAAATTGCTTCAGGAGCAAGAGAGGGGTGTAATTTGATTGGCTGTTGAGCTCAGATATCATCAATGTTCCGCTAGAATCGCAGAGTGTAGCTTTAAGCAATGGCTTTTGTTGTCCAGAACATGTAGCAAAGTGCAATCCATCACTTGAACACACTCTCCAAGCACTAAGCAAATGGGCCCTATGTTTCTGGAGTGTTGACACAGAAATGTACTCTCCGGTAAATAAATCAGAAACATCATCTTGGGTTGGCTCTTTCTACCGAAGCATGAACTTTTTTTAACCGTAGCACCGACGGCGAGGTCACACGGGAGCACTTGCCTTTTTGACCTCGTATTTGATGGCCAGCTTGACGCGACTGAGGAGCGATCGGAGCTGCTGCCCCTCCTCCAGCTCCGCAGTGATGTCTCCGTTCAGGATGGCCTCCACCTCCTCGGTGTCCCGGCACAGGTCCAGCACCCCCACCACAAAGTCCTTGCACTGCATAGACAGCTTGCGATAGTCATTCTGCGGAGGAAAGATACAGAAAAAACAAAGGACTGATTACAACCTGAAACAAATCATGATCAAAATAAATAAAAAACACATGATAATACTGATGGGCAGATAAATATGCACAATAAAATTAATTTTTCTTGGTAGTGGTTTAACTAAAGGGAAACACGATAATACTGATTGGCAGACGTATATGCACAATAACATTCATTTTTCTTGGTACTGGTTTAACTAAAGGGAAACACGATTATACTGATGGGCAGACATCATTTTTCTTAGTTTAACTAAAGGGAAAAACTGTCTGTCAGCCATCTTAGTGGGTGTGCTACTACAGAACATGGTGCATATTTGACTATGGCCTTTGAAGATTAAGCACAGAGACAGTTTTTCTGTACATTCACTAAACGGCATTTATGTTCAAGCTACAGGTCGCCCTCTGCACGTGTTCACAAAAAAATTAATTACAAATGACTCGAGTCAGCAGCCGAGCCTTGCTTTGACTCGAGTCAGCGGCAGAGCCTTGCTTTGAAGATGCAGAGCGGCGGAGACTCCAAGCGCACAAACAGCCAACTTAAATAATGACCACGAGCACAGTCACAGTCGGAAAGAAGCATAATTACTCTTCCACACTGATAACGCTATCGCCACATGGTATGCAAATGAGAGGGAAACACATTCACTCACTTAAGCAACTACGCAAGAATATGCCACATGCATTGCCTTACTGCACTCAGTGAATGTGTATGTAGATATGTGAGTTTGCTGTTGAGAAGATAAATATAAAAGTGCTTGCTTATACAGTTTACAGTTTAAGCACTAAGGTAGATACTCCTGTCCCATGTGCCTTCTCGAGGGGAAGCAGAGACAGAATGGTATGAAGAAACAGAATGGTATAACACTAAGCGAAGCCCAAGAGTGTTTAAATCAGCATTATATCACAGCGCAGTAAATAAAACACTCTTCCCTGGGCAACCTTGCACACTGCTGAGTCTGGGCTGAAGCGCTCAGATCTCAAAAAAGATCCGTGGCAGGGGACTTGTTTAGTCAGCAATAATCCATCAGAGATCCGGCCAGGAGAAATACGACCACATTGCCACATGGAGTGCAATGTTTCGTGTGCACATAGAAAAGCCTCGCTGAGATCCTCCCAGGCCTCTGTTTTATAGCCTATATATCATAAGGATAAGGTGAAGCACTAGCGGTTACGGCAAGTATGTCTGCCTGTTTCAATTACTTCATCGGTCAGTAATGGGAGGCTATTCTTTGGCAACACCGATAAAGCTGATCATGTGACCTGAGACAAAGATGAGACGGATGGGATGGAGCATTCTGTCTGTGATATATTTTGCCAGTATAAATATTCAATAGAAAGAGCAAACTATCATGTATAACAAATCTGAGTGGAAGAACAGCCCCAGAGCATTGAGTGATGAAGCCATTACTCTGTAAGGACCTCTGCATCTTAAGTTACCCATCAATCTTTGTGAATGCTCTGACCGTGCTTATTGAAATGCATGTTGTTTTCTGCAACAATGTATCCAATGGACTAAAACAATAACAAACACAATGCGAGAGCAGATACAGACATCATCACCACCACCACCGACAACAAAAACAACAACAGCATTACCAAAAACAACAACAGTGACAAGTAGACAAGTTAAAATGTCCATTCGACAAAATATGTTTAGAATGGCTCCCTGGTTGCATCTAAATGCTGCAGCGACAAACGCAACATTCCCCTGCTCTCTGACCAGAGGCTCACACTTGGCAGAGTATCGAAAAGACACGGCGACCTTGGAGTGAAAAAATAATCATCAAGTATTGCGGAGAGGTACATTCTATGAATTTATCAACATTAATGCATTTATATAGGTGGATATATTTACCAGGGAGAAGCAATTGTGCTGCGTTGTCTCTTTTTTATGGTTCTTTTTATCCTGGTGGCAGCAACGGCACACAGACACACATGTAAACACACATATAGGATAGATACGACATGAGATAAGAAAGTGTTTAAAATCAAAAACATGAAACAGAAAACAAGAAACCGTTAAGCCACTCTCAGATATAAGCAACCGCCAAAGATGACTAATATTTCAGGGAATACATGACTGTCGTTACTTAGTGATGCTGTGTCACAAATCTCAAAGTATGTTCATGAAAAAAATAATGTTGTGTTTCTAAACAAATGAATGACCAATGAGATAAAAATTAGCAAAAAATGACAAAAGGCCAGTGTTAGTCAGTTAGCTCATCAAGGTAGCAGCAGTACTTTATAAGCAGTACTTTATGTTGGTACCACTTCATATTACAGTGCCGTAATTACAATGTAATTACACGCAAGTCAAGTGTTACACACTAAATCCCAATGTGTAACTACAAATTGATACTCAGAGACAAATTACATATCGGTACTTTACACCTTCATTACATTACAAAACTTTTCAGGACTACAAAGTACCAATGTGCTGTTACTCACTGTTACTCAATGTGTTGCACTGGACGCTATGGCGCAGTAACACTGTAACAACAGCACTGTAATGAGAAGCGTGACGTAAGTCTCCTACCTTGAACTCCTTCTCGATGTTGGCCAGCTTGGAGAGTTCGTTGCTGAGTTCCAGCGCGGTGAGCACGGGGTCCTCGCTGGACAGCGAGAGGTATGCGGGGCTGGCCAGCCCCCGGTAGGCGTTGATGCGCGAGCGCGAGTGCCTGAAGGAGTCCTTGCGCTGCTTCTCCATGCAGTCGTTGCACTTGCAGAAGTAGTCGTGCGGGCGCTCGATGCGCGCCCCCTTCAGCAGCAGCATGTGCACCACCTCGTACTTCTGGCAGTGGGCGGCGAGAATGATGGGCGTGATGTCGGGCGAGAAACGCGTGCCGTCCTCGTCGTACGAGTAGAAGTCGTCGTCCTGGAGCTCGCCGGGGCTCCGCGTCAGCCGCTCGCTGCTCACGAAGGACGGGTGGGCCAAGATGGCCTCCACGATGCGCACGTAGCCCTTGCTGATGGCCAACAACAGGGCGTCGCCTATGCGTGCCAGGTTGTCCCGCCGCAGGAGGAGCTCTGTCACCTCCAGGTGCTCGTTGCCAGTCGCGAGCTGCAATGCATTCTGGCCCATGTAGTCCATACAGTTGACGTTGAGGGTCTGCGACTCCTCCAGCATCTTGCGCACCACAGGGATGTTTCCGTACTCGGCGGCGTCCAGGAAGCGCTCCTCCTCCGAGGTCAGGCTCGTGCCGCGGGCGTTGAACATGTAGGCGGGCCCGCGTACAGCCTGCCGCCGACCCTTCTCCCGTTGCATGGTCATCCTCTGATGGCTGAAGCTGTCCTCCGTATCCCTGCTGAAGTAAACAGACAGGAGACAGAAAAAAAGACAAAGAAGAAGATGACAAAAGGAGAGAGAGAGAGAGAGAGAGATGGGTAGAGGGACAGAGAAATCAAGAGAGAGACAGAATGGAGAGAGAGAGAGAGGTAGTGAGAGATTACGAGAGAGAATGATTAAGAGAGAGCGAAACTGATTATTTTACAGCCAGCACAAGAACACTTGCAACGCTTGCTAAACTGCCTTGAGCCTTATGACTGTTAAGAGTGCCAGTAGCTTTGTCCTGGCACGGCCACGTCGCTTCCAACTCAGCGACCGCTCTTGACACGCGTCCAACAGGCGGTGCGTGGCGCCGAGGTGCCACTCGACAGCAGCTGTCCCAGTCAGAGAGTCGCCACGGGAACCGCCCAGAGAGGTGAGGGCGGAGCGGGCCCAGCGAGACGGCACCCCGTCTGAGGTGAGAGCTCCCCGGGTCTCACCGAGCATTTTAATGAAACGCAACAGATGCCTCAGCCTACCCACAGGTGGCTGCCGTACACCCACGCTTCCCAGGACAAACACCACTTGCAGGATTTTTGCCGTAGGCTTACATGGCTTACATGGCTGTTTTTCTACAACCATTTAAAACATATCTGCTAAGAACCATTTTATGGATACTGTACTTTAGAAAATGCACATTGTCTCCAAGATACTGTACATTGACTAGCTGTATCATTGTGCCCTGCAAAGTTCTTACTCACTTTGATTGCAACCTTTATTTCACAAACATTTCTACAAAGTTTAATGAAAAGTACAAGCTACCACACAGCTTTAGTCAGGTGAGTGTCAGTAGCCAGTTTTAGGGGAAGTGATAGACAATAGACCTTCTTTCCCTTTCCTCTTTACCTGACACTAATTATTATTGCATCTTAAAACAACATGGACAGATTGCGCCCTCTAACAACACGAACACCTTGTACCCTCACTTAATTAATTAATATAAGCTTTGTTTACATAGTACCCATGGTTACTGCAATCGTGTATGCTGCTGTGAACATGTAAGGGTCTAAAATACACTGGCTTACGAGCACCGGCCATTGGATGCAGAACCCCCCCATGTGGGGCAGAATCCCCCCCCCCTCCCAATTTTGTGCAGACCCCCCCCCCCCCCCATGTGGGCACCACCCGGCCGAGAGCAATGATGATTCCGTTAACCCTACCTGTGTGCCCCATCATTCAGTACATAACCAACAGTCAAAGGCTTTCTTCTAAACGTAATACAAGAGATGGGTAATGTATGGCTTTACGAAAAGCAACTGAATTAAATGTATGGACACAGGCTCACAAGCCACAGATGGGGGAAGATCCTATTGAGCTAGGGAAATTAATTTCACAGGGATGGACGAAGAAGTCCTGAAGGCTTATGACCCGAATTAAATCACAGTGAGCAGGAGCTGTGGAAGGGATTTTTTCCCCCCTTCCAAGATGGAGAATGGCTGGGCCTCCATGGTGTGAAAGTCACCAGTTCAATTTAGAGACGCCTTTCCGTTTCGCTGCGACAGTCATGGCCGCTTTGCCACAATTACACGCATGGCCTTGGCTGGAAAAGAATTGCTTTCCTTCCTCTGCAGAACACACTGAAAATGGACTGACATATTGTTTAGGAATTATTTTCAAGATGGGTTCCTTCTGCTGTTTCATTGTGCAGTAGATCACATATAATTCTGATCATTAATACTGAATTATTGAACTCCCTATTCAGTCTTTATCTGATCTCTAACCACACTTCACCAACATGATGACACTATAACATGCCATGCCACCTTAAATATCACTTGCAAATCACCGCAAATTGATTGCTTTCACCAAGTGTCACAAGTCATTTAATGTTAACTACCCAGTGACTAGTATGAGGGCTGATTTGTTTGGTTTGGACCCAGAACAACTCAGAACAAATACTTGTGATATATTCATACATACATTCATAAATACACACACATACTGTACATACATACATACATACACACATACACCAAATCATACATACATACATACAGTACATACATACAACCCCCTCCAACAGGTCACGCTCTTATTTAATGGCCTTACATACATACATACACGTACTCACGCACAGACACACGCGTACATACGTACATACATACATACATACATACATACATACATACATACATACATACATACATACATACATACATACATACATACATACATACATACATACATACATACGTACAGACATACATACATACATACATACATACATACATACATACATACATACATACATACATACATACATACATACATACATACATACATACATACATACATACATACGTACAGACATACATACATACATACAGTGCATACATACATACATACATACATACAAACATACATCTTCCTCCTTTCCTGAGGGCATAGAAGGCAATAAGAGACTATTCTGATGATGCTGTAAAGAATCCTCTTCTAGGCCTGTCTGCCAGCCAGTGCCTTTTAACTAATGAATTTGCCAATAGCTTCACCCCCCATTAAAGATTATCACACCATAAATAATTTAAGCTTGTATGAATTATGAATACTACTTTTAATTACTTTTGTGTTCATTCAGGAGGTATGTGATGGGATTGAATGCATTTCAAGGTAGAAGTCTTGTTCTGACACCTAAAGCACACCCCTCACTACAAATCTGACACTTAAAACACACCCCTTACGATATACAGTTACACATGTACCCACCCCCCCCCCCCCCCTCCCCACACACACACTACATACATTAACAAATCTGAACAGCAATGGGGTATTGAGTCCATGGAAAAATGATCTTTTCTAACAAGACAAAGCATAGTTGGGAAAAGGCTCTATGCAGCAGTCACAAGTTATTAATGAAACCTTTTGATAGAAAAACAACCTTTAGTTGGCAAAGCTTAACAAAAAAAGGTGATTCCTGTAAAAGATTCTTCAGGGCTGAAAATGGTTCTAAAGCAGAACCCTGTGGAGAGAATCCATCTAAATAGAAAACCCTGCAGCAGCCAGTAATGTAGTACCTACCAGTTATGTTTTATAATACCAATAACATAATCATTTTTTTCGTTCTTATAATATAAGAAAAGCTGATAAAGAAATAATTTACCAATAATGTGATAAAATTATAATAACATAGTAGCTTTTTGCACATGGTTCCATTCATTACATAATAAGACAGTTACAAAATAATCTTAAAACATGTAATAACTGGAGCTGATAATGTAATAATACACTAATGCTCCGCTGCGCGTCAGGGTGCTGTTCGCCCCGTCGGGATTTATTTTTGTATAATGACCTCCGGACAATGCATTATCCCTTACATAATGCTTCGCACTAATTGTCTGTGTTTGGAAACGTGTGCTTCCACTTGATTTGGTACTCAAATGGCGAAGGAGTAAAAGGCTGGGCTGAAGATAAGTCTAACCATCAAGTTACACAAACAAATAAATATTCATAATTTCTATATATATATAGAGAGAGGGTGTGTGTGTGTGTGTGTGTTTGTGTTTTTCTTTCTTTTCTCAGAGTTAGGACCAAGATCCAGGGGTCAAGATTGGTCTAGTTTATGAGCACTTGTTTGAAAGAAGCATTAGTAAGGGTAAGAGTCATGGAAGTCTGACATTTGATATAAATACAATTTAAACACACAGTATATTATTACATTATCAGCTCCAATTAGTACATTTTTAATGATTTTTTAAACTACCAGCTGATAAGGAAATCAACCAGCTAATAATGTAGTAACTTATTACATTAAGCACTAAATGTTAACTATGTTATTGGTTCAGAAATGTTATCACAATATTGGTAAGTTATAACATTATCGGCTTTTATCACATTAAGAACGGAAACATTGTTATGTCATTATGTTATTGGCAGTTTACATTTTTTTGTATTACATTTTTGGCTGATTCAGGCCTTCATCCTTGTCTGACGACAGGCCAAAGCCTGAATTGGGCCTAGGTAAAGTAGTTCCTGAGGGTCTAGGCTTTGGTAACAGGTAGTGCACAGGTAGCTCCCATCACATCACAGACAAAATTACATAAACATGATGAGAACACGCTTACACTGAAAATTGAGTAATTAGATTGAGAGCAATGAGTTACATCGTGACTGGATCCATCTGGACTAGATGGTGGAACAAGTCTGCAGAGTACTAAAATATATATGCCCTTGAGATAAATCCTTTGTGGAAAGGTAATGCCATCTTGTGGCCCCAACCAATTTAGTGGTGGCCATTTTTCATATCCTCTGAAGTGATTTATGAGTTTACCAGTGTTAGCATTTAGATAGCACAGTGTTAGCTTTTGTTGCTACCTACTACAAGACCAGCGGTTCAACAGGAGAATCCCTATTATTGTGTGCTGCACATGCATCCTCGTCTCTTACATCTTCTTAATTGATTAATAACCCTGGACTTTACATCCTGATGGATTACAGTAATAGCCCTGGACTCTACAGAGGAACTTTAGCTTACAGGAGCCTCAGCTCACAAGAAGGAAAAACAAACAAACTAACTCACTCACTCAATTTCCGAATCTCGTGAATGAATATAGAGTGCCTCCATCGCGTTGTAATGCCACTAATTAAACCATAAGAGCAACACTATTGCCCTGAAACATCCCATAACACAAAATATGAAAGATCAATATTAGCTCCCATAGTATGCAGAGAGACAAACACCCTCTGTACAGAGCAATCTGTCAGGTTTAAGGCGCTCAATGACACTATCAGTAGACCCAGGCCTTCTCCTCCACCACCAGATTGGAGCCCGGCAGTAACAGTCCCTGGAAAGGGCGGAATGACGTCTGGGCTGCATCAACCACCCCCAGCAACAAGGTGTAATTGGATTGACGACTGCTGCCATGTCCCTCCCACACAGCTCCAGGCTGCTGGCTATGAAGGCGGCCGAGCCTGGGGGTGAGTGGCCCAGACCTGGTGTGTGTGTGTGCGCCTGGCCCAGTGTCAGTTGCCTGTTTGGGGGTGGGATGTATGCAATGGCAAAGACAAACTACCAGTAGTGCACATGTTGGCCCAAACATCCTGTCCACTGACTGAGTAGCAGAAATTCCAGACAGCCTTAGTGTATACTTCAGGATATATTATTTGAACGACATCATACAGAGACATTTCCAAAAAGCAATGTCCTGCATATATACACACAAACACACACACACACACACACACACACACACACACACACACACACACACACACACACACAGACACACACACACACACACACACACACACACACACACACACAGACACACACACACACACACACACACACACACACACACACACACACACACACACACACACATATATATATATGCCCACACACACACACACACACACACACACACACACATATATATATATGCCCACACACACACACACACACACACACACACACACACATATATATATATGCCCACACACACACACACACACACACACATATATACAGTATATACATGCCCAAAAGAGATACGCCCACATCTATGCTTGCATTCTTCAATCACTGAGACAGTTCTCTTCTTAAAGTTCAAAACTTTGTAACAAATTAGAAGTTCCCTGCAAGTATGATTGAGCAGGCAGTAGGCTATCTCTGGAGGTGCTCTCTATAGCGGTCATTTCTTCTAGAACTTTCTGTCCTACTGTACCTCCCACAGCATGTACTTCTCTTCTGCCATGTGCATGCAGTTTGAGCCTCGCATGCCCTCATAAAAACACTTCATTATCTATAAAGCGTTTACGGTTGTTCCTCACCCTTAAAGCGCAGCGAGCATAACTGTGTGCTTAAAATATCCAATTACACAGTACCCTGTTTACTGAGAGTACTTCGGTTGACTGTTCTGATGAGGGACAAATGGATGTGCACGCTACCTGTTCTCCCAAATTACTTTTTAATCACTCTCGCTTGATTACATTGATTACCAAAAATATTGAACTGCTGTGGTAAAAGTGTGTCAATTTGCAATATAAGAAAAAACATTGTTAGATTACAAAATTTGTAATGAACAAAGACAGTTTCAGTAGCATCACAGGATGCATGGTCATATCTGCTGGCGTTCTTGATTTACTATAGGCCTAAACCACCACACATACTGCAGTTATTTTAGGAGGTCGTTTAGAATAAAAACACTATCAATAACATTTAAACAGCAATGTTCAAGAACGGATTATACTAGCAAATGTTAGTTGTTTGAAAATAATCGGTTTGCAAATAGGTACTCACCTGATGATAATGTTATTTTATAAAGCAATACATTGTTTGCTTTATCAACACTACAAAAATGCAATCTAAGAAAAAACGTCACCTTGTATATGTAGCGGATTATTTATTTGTCCACTAGATGGTACTGCAGCGTTGCTGCATAGGTGCAAATACTTGCCAAAATATTTTCAGAACCTTTCACCTTTTGTCATATAAAGTTATATTTACCGTCAAATTAACCGTAATGTCAACATAAACATCACGTGCACACGACAAGTCCACATGTTGGACCAATTGCAAACAGCCTGTGGACTACATATTTTAAAACTTCCTCAAACACCTCAGCATGAAACGATTTTTGTTCACACAAACTACTTATTGGCATTATAGTCAACTTCACTGGTACTGCAATGAGTTGAATTCATGCAAACACTCACATATTGTGTCGATATAATCCCGTTGAATCTCTCACGGTCATCATGGATTTCACGTTATGTGCATCCACACCGCCGTTTTCCTCTTTCCAGCACTGCTCATCTTCTTCCTCGGAGAACGAGACCCTCTTGCTGTACTTTCTCCCTTTCGTGGACATAGAGACAGCTGCTCTCTCGCCCTTTGCGCTGGCGACGGACCGGTTGCAGCACGGCTCTGAGCCCAGTCGAGAAGCCTATACCGCGGAGCGTTCCTCACCACCACTCCGTGTTGGAGCACCTAACTGCACAGTAGTTTGCACGAGTGAACAGCGGGGGAGACACTTATCCCTGCCCATCTTCCTCAAGGGGGATTTCACAAAACCACTGGCACACTCACACCCATCCTCACCGCTGCTGATGGAGGCTGCCAGCATGACTCTCTCTTTCTTTCTTTAAAAAAAAAAATGCGTTTTCTACAGAGATTTTATGGAGAACAGTTTCCCCCTTACCGCACGTGTGCGTGCGTGCGTGTGTGTGTGTGTGTGTGTGTGTGTGCATGAGTGTGTGTGACATGTGACTTTCTTTCAACAGCTGCCACTTGATGTGACAATAGTATTCAAATAGCCTGATGTTCTAGTTCTAGTGCGACATAGAGGAAGGAACCTGCTTTCAGGGATACGGTCCTTTTTTGCAGTCTTATTGGAGGGACAATACATGTACCAGTTGCTTAAAGGAACAGTGTGCAACAACTTGCCACTTTTTGAAGCACGTTTTAAAAAGCAACTAGTACTGGTATCATCTTCAAATGCATTTCATAACACGATAATTTGAAGGACAGATAAGCACACCGATTGTTCCAATCGAGTTCTGTGTTCGGGTCAGACCCACAGGAATGTGAAAAAGACGTTTACAGCATGACATTGCCAACCATATTGCCAAAAGGCATGAATTAGCCAGTGGTGGTCCGTCAGGGCCTTCAAGGCCTTCTCTGCTGGCCTAAACATCATCAGAAAATAAATGTAATAAAATAAATGTAATTTTAATATTTTCTTTTCATAAATATGTATTAAATTATTCCCCATAGTCCATTATCTTCATTTCATAGCTTCCAGCGTTGTTAATTTATGTGAGAGCTTTCATCCAATCATATTTCAGCTATCATGTGTTGCCACGCTCCTAGCAATCTTCCCCGAGAACAGAAATCTTCCTTGAGGCCTTCAGAATTCACATTGAAGGCCCGTGTATATCTGATTGGTTATCACAACTGGCTGTTTCAGTTCATTTAAGTTGAATGAACTGAAACAGACAGTTGTGACAACCAATCAGATTTCGAGTTGGCGACACTGGGCCTTCTAGAAGGCCCGGAAGATTTCTTTCCTCGCGTTGAACGTGACACGTAAACGTCCTTTGATTGGATACTGAGGCAGACCGGTGCAGTGCTTCAGTGCTCAGTTTAGCTGGCTAATGCAAAAACGACGTTCATCGGTTTCAATGCTTATTATGCTAGTTGTTTCAATTGGTAAGACTAAATATAATAACATTAACCAACTCAAATAAACTAGTTTACACCAACTTGATAATTCCAGTTTTTGATACAATTACAACGCCATTTTCAAGACGGAACTTTCAAGAAAAACTGGATATCGTGAGGATGGGAAGTTTAATGAAACTGCTTTGCAGGTGGGACAATGCGATGTTTAGTGGACAAACTTGTAAAAGCTCACAAAAACTTTGTAGACTAATCCCTGAAAATCTTCTTTTGTTTTTAAGTTGTGACAGTAATATCCAAGCGATCATATAACTGAGAGTTTACTACTCTTAATGTATTGTTAATACGGGTGTATTGATTTTAAATGCTCCTGAAATATTAATAGTCTGTTGTACTCGACTATGTTAAGGTGATGCAATGCTCACTTATACTGCCTTTCTGTATAAATATAATGGTTCGAGAGCCATGGCGTCATAATGATGGTAATTAGGAGGTGGATTCACTCAGTTTAAAATCGTGTAGGACATCGCTGAAGGCCTAGTCGTGAAATGCACGGACCGCCACTGGAATTAGCTTTATTTCATTAGTTAGCTTTGAGGCATAAAATAGTGGATATTCCACCTAACCACATGGGTATCCTTAAATAGATTGGAGAAGTAAAGGATGCATGCCCAATAGGGAATCTAAATATATTCAACAATTACTTTCCATTTCTGCTCAGTGGCATGTCTGTATTTGCTTGTGCTGTGTGATGCGATGTGTGTGTGTGTCTGTGTGTGAAACAAACTAAACGCATATGAATAATATCAATGATTGAAATGTAGCCTTGTTCAAACAGAACGAATGTTACTGAGTTTTTCCCTAATCCAGAGTGTCTCTTGAGCTTTGGTTTCCTTCGTTCCTATGATTAGCACACGCTCCCCTGAGTGACATCTAAAAATACGGGCTGGTATTCAATAAAAACGATAACCCCTGCTGTCTCACTGAACTGATGTGCGCTGACCAGGAACAGATCACTGTGTGCGTCTAATTTGGCACAAGGCTGTCAGGGGAACGTCCCTCTCCTCCTATCGTAAACTGTGTGTGTGTGTGTGTGTGTGTGTGTGTGTGTGTGGGGGGGGGTTGGACAATACTGTTATTATGTGTAACGGGAGTGTTTGCTCTCTCTTCTTCTCTGCGTTGTGTTGACAAGCACCATTCCGCACCAGACTCAAACGCTTTGTCTCTCACAAACACTCCTGGGAACTGTGCATGTGTAACTGTGTCGTACTGAAGACAAGCACCGTCCAGGCCCAGCACCAGACTCGAACTTGCAACCTCAGACAAGGGAGGCGGATATGCTAGCATCGATGCTAACACCGGCTGGCTACCATTGCATATAGTATAATAGTCCTATGGAGCCTTACATCAAATATCAAGAGGAAATTCAGGTAATCTTGGTGTTGCCAATTTAACATCCTTTCTGTTGAGTAGCCTGGTGGAATGTGGTAGCTGTTTACATCATAAGTATATTTGTCTTCACAAGAAAAGAGCTTAATTATCAGATTTAATTATTTACAACTCGGAAATAAATTGTTTGCATTAGAGGGAGAGCCTACTCATCTAACACAACTCTATGCTGAAGAGCGAAATCAAAATGTCAACTCTCCAGAACTCACAGATGGCGGTTGACAGTGGAAAAGCCCTTATGCAAATCTCATTTCGGACATGCTTGTGCATAATGCGTGCGTGCAAACAGACAGGCAAAAGTGTCAAGAAGGAATCGGCTGGCCTGTTTAATGTGCCACCCTTTCCCACATGCACGTCTGCATGTTCGGCAGGATCACACACTCCCCTTAGCCTAAGCACTTCGATGTAGCAGTAGTAAATCATTTATTGGTCAGTGACACTATCGACCCTGCCTGCCACTTTCACGCTCTGTCATCTACCATGACATCAGCAGCTTTTATCCATAAGGCTGATCCATGTCAATCAAGTGTGTTAAAACGTCACATATGATCTAATTTCAACATGTCTGATAATGACTGTGGTTGATTTCCATTAGCACTTCATAATAATCCACTGGTAAATCACAAATGTGTGAAATGACTGAATATATAGATGTGCGTGGGCGTTATTGTGGTTGGAGATGTGCTGAGGACATAATTTAGATGGGATTTCACATGATCCTACCTGTCACTGACCTATTGCGTTCTGCTTCTGCTATAACAGAGTGTTACCCGAATACAAATGAGTCTCATTTCACAGGTTCCTGGGATTGTGTCGGGCTTTCAAAAACTAAGTTAAAACGTGCTGAGAGAAGTGGGATGTAGCTCCATAAATTCATGGCCAGCGGATACAGAAGAGACATGCTAGCAACAGATGACATATCCTGGGATTATCGTGTCATTCATTATTAGCAGGTACGGGTTTAAGTCATTATAAACACACCCACCTCCAGTGTGTGGGTTGGGTTCAAGTCCAGTGTGGAACTGTGTACATTTACAATACATGGCTACATGTATTGTACATGGCAGGGCTACAACCTTCATTTCCATGTATCAGATCCATTTTCATCTATCAGCTGGTGATTAAGCTTGTTTGAAAAGCTATCTGTTCATTGTGGTGAGATTTTATTTTCACTTCTCAAAAGTGCTGGGGACGAAATTGGTGAACGCCAAAAGTGGTAGGGACAAATTGTGTTCCATGAAGATCACATTGATCTGTACATGTGCATGTTTCTAAGCCCACAAGGTTCGTGGAATTTAACTGAACCTTTCCCCAGCAATGTATTTGAGCACTAATGTTTAGCTGTCATCCCTCTTTTATGCTGGTGGGCTACAAAGGTGTGTGGGGGGTGGCTCCCAGTGTAGGCATTCAGATATACATGGCTAACACCAGAGTAGATTCCAGTGCTGAGCTGTTTATAGATTTCATTCACAATATTTCTTTTTAAACACCAAAGGTTATCTACTATTCCAAACATTAGTAAAACCTACAAGGACAGGACAGGAGTGTACCTTTAATACATACTCTGTGTCTGCAGCTTTTGTTTTGTTTGCTATGTATGGTATGAACCAGTTCCCAGAGGTCATAGAGGTCATGCATGACTCTGCGGTGGTCTGACTGTATTGAACGTTCCCTCATGACAGTTTATTTTTGTTGCACAGATAAATGACCTGTTGTTGTTTTCGCCTCTAATGTCCATCTATTCCCCACCCCTGCTGGGGCTCAATATGCTTCACAGGGTGTCCTCAGCGCAGCTGGACGTCCCCTACAGCCAAAGGCTTTCCTCTCAGAAAGACAAGACAAAAAAACCTAAACAAAACAAAATGGTGGTGACAGCAGTAAAGTCACCACTGTGGGCAGCCTGTTGCTAAGGCGTTTAATTGAATTTATTGAATTTAAATATCTGTGTCACGCTGCAGTAGCGCTGGATCTGGGCGCCGCAGAGGAGGGGTGGGGGGGTGCGGGTGTGGACGTGAGTGAAGGATGGCGTCTTTCAGAGGGGGAAATGGGGTGGCCCACATAATGGCTCTGACAACCTTGAATCACAGCCAAATATCCAGAGGCAGTTGGCACTCTCGTTTTTAAAAATGCGATGTGTTCGCGTCCTCACGGTATTACATCACGAGGCCAACTCTGTTTCTTTTCACCCCAGGCCTGCAGCTCTAGAAGGTCACAGCATGTTTAGATTCCTTACAGCTGTTACACCTCACAGACGGGGAAATCAATACTGTATCTTCAGCAAATAAAACAATATGGTGTGGTTTTGCCTTGCTATTTGTCATGCTCTCACCTTGTTGCACTGGATGCTTAAACATGATGTACCACTGTAGCATTCAGTCTAGACTCCTGCTTTTCATGATGTACAACTTTCCAACTACGTGATCACTCTGTTTTATTGAGCACACTCTTATTCCAAAGTGACTACAGAGGAGGCATGGCATTCATCACCTGAACAACACCATCATCTTCTCAAGGGGTTGCCAGTGTCATACTTCTTATGATTCTGAGTTGGTGCAGAAAGATGAGTGTGTATGTGTGTGTGTGTGTGTGTGGGGGGCAGCTGGCTCATCCAACCACTCCCAGAAGACAAGAGGTCACACAAAGGTCAAATGTGCTAAAAGGATCCATAAGGTCAGGAGGGTCAGGTCTTTGGTCCTACCTCTCCAATCAGACAATAACTGTAATTTGGCTTGTGTTCTGTTCGATAACGTGAACATCTAGGTTGCCTAGCACCTTCTTGCCTGGTCCCCCTGAATGCGTTGGGGAACCATTACTTCGATGAACAATTATCCTGTGGAATTGTAACAACAAAGGCGGTCATGTCCTGAGTTTCACACTTTTCAGTTGCTGCCGTTAAATAGAATTCCCACGTATTCATTTCAAAAGAAGCTTCCGTCTAATGCAACTCACAGTTAAGGTTGGCATTTTATCAGTCTGTGCGCTTCCTGGGGATTGAACCAATGACCTTTGAGTTGTCAGCCCCTTGCCTCCCCAGGTGATTGACAGGGCCACAGTGAGAGTAGAATAGTGCCTGTATCCCAGTGCACTCTTCATGGCGGGGTTCATGTCTGCACGTGTATCTGCATTGTCACATAAAAGAGAAGCACAGGCTTGGTGCACATTGTGATGGTAAAACAGCTTTAGTTAAAGAGCACATTAGTGGAGGACACAGATTGGGCCGATCTGTTTCCTGTCAATAACTCTTAGTATTATAGCGTTCCTCTCGAGAATTACATCCGTGACAGTCGCCATATGTGGATTTCAACTTTGGTTATCACTGGAGTTTTTTTCTCTGTCATGCTTTTGAATACACCAGCGCTTAATTAAAATGACACATGCTGGAATTGACAATGTTTCAGACAACAGGACAGCTGGTCTTGCGAAGAAGTCATAAACAATAGACATCCTTATTCTTAACTAGTGAGTGATTTATCTGAGAATAAATCAATAAACATCCTTATTCTTAACAAGTGAGTGATTTATCCGTGAATAAATCTATACAAGGCAAGATTGGATAATTTCCAATCCTTGGTACTATACATACATGTTTTAGACCCCAGCCCCAGTTTTAATGGTGTTGGTGTGTGTGTGTGTGTGTGTATTTGGTGTGTGTGTGTATTTGGTGTGTGTGTGTGTGTGTGTGTGTATTTGGTGTGTGTGTGTGTGTGTATTTATACATGTTCTAGACCCCAGCAGTGAAATAACAAGCTAAAAAAATGAAAACCATAAAAACCTGAAAATAGTAAGCTTACTCCCAATATCATCACTGCTCCAAAGGTGCCCACCTTGTTTGCGTGGCGTTTGATAATTAAACAGGAATGAAAGGATCAGTCGAAAAAATCAACCGAAACAAACAGGTTCGTGTTCAATTCTGAGAGGCAACATTGATATTGATCCCATTCCCAGATGAATCAGCACGGGGCCTCTTTAACTCTCCATGCTGAATAATACTTCTGAGGCTAGACACAAATAATAACGAAGGCCTCTGTATTGACACTTCTGCTCTACGGCCAAAACACAAACGTGCGTGCAGTCAGGCATCTTTCGGTGTCAATTGGTGTTAATGTGTATGTTGGCATCTACGCTGCTGCCAAGACTGAGATGAATGTGCCTGCTTGTTTAGTTGCGCTCCAAAAAAGCAAGTAATTGGCAGACTGAAGTGCATACAATGGATGTTTTCAGTCTCACATTGGCGAACTCCTCTCCAGAACATTTTACAAACGCACTTCGCTGTGACCACGTCAGATTTTTTTTTTCTGGAGGAGTAGACATCTGTCCAATCTCGACAGTCTGCGCACATGGCGCGGTGTGTGTAGAAAACAGGCCTGCAGAGGAAGCAGTCAACTCCAGTGGGCTGCACAGTGCCTGTGTTGATTTGGCAGTTGTGTTGTGAACAGAGGTCCTAATGATGTTTGATGTTACAGTAGCATCCATTTCCTGCCTACTGCTTTCCTGTCTGTGTGGCATGCTGTGTCTGTGAAGCTCCAGGTGCTAAGAGACATCTCATACACACACACACACACACACACACACACACACACACACACACACACACACACACACATTGAGAGACATGTCATACACACACACACACCAACAACATTTGCGTGCAGGCGCACACACACACACACACACACACACATTCACACACACACACACACAAACATACACACACACACACACACACACAGTCACACCTCTGTGCTACAGCGTTCTGAACAACAAAGCAGCACGTCCGCACTGAACTGTATTATTCTAAATGAACTTCTTGGTAATCTAATAAAAGATGACAACATCAACATCAACAGCTAACAAAACTCTGCTTTCACAACAGAACAGAATGAGACCTGGCAGATATAATCTTTAGACTGCATGGCATGCTGGCTGTCTATGCATGATCGATCAAGTGTTCAGTTCTATCCACAGCACAGACCTGCTTTTCCCTATACCCTGTGTGTGTGTGTGTGTGTGTGTGTGTGTGTGTGTGTGTGTGTGTGTGTGTGTGTGTGTGTGTGTGTGTGTGTGTGTTGTGTGTGCGTGTGCGTGTGCGTGTGCGTGTGCGTGTGCGTGGGCGTGTGCGTGTGCGTGTGCGTGTGCGTGTGCGTGTGCGTGTGCGTGTGCGTGTGTTTGTGTGTGCGTGTGCGTATGCGTGTGTGTGGGTGTATGTGTGTGTGTGTGTGTGTGTGTGTGTGTATATGTGTGTGTGAGCACCATCTAACACAAGCTGAGGCACACAGGCACACACACCTGCATGCGTCAGACATCAGACACTGTGGGAGTTGTGCCCAGCGTCTGCACAGACTGTCTGCCTTTCATGTGAGTCTAAGATGGGGACGGCCTCTTCATTGGGTTTGGGTAAAGCAATTCCCTTAGCTCCCTTTGCATAGTCGGCTCTCTGATTGGCTTGATTGTGAGTTGTCATGTTCGATTTACCTCTGTTTAAGCGTTATCCTAACTGAATGTGATGCTATGATAGGTGCTCCTACTGTGTGTGTGTTTTTTTGTGAGTGAGAGAGGTGGGGGGGGGGGGGGGATAGAGAAAAATAAAAAGCCATCAATTTTCCCCCCAGATTACATCAGCATCAAAGTATATCTAATATCTATTCAGTAGGTCTAGACCTGAAAGCATCAAACGCATCTAGAGAGTGCACTGCATTAAGACCGAAGATTCTGCTCTACCACTCCAGGAATGAGTTAAGATAATGTCGAGATAGCATAACCATTTCCAAGGGTACCGCTGTAGGGCAACCTCATTATGCCTACACATAAAGATGACATACTATCGACAGGACCATTATTGTATCTTACCATATGTTCAGTGAGCACAAAATGAAGAGTACTGCTAATGCTTCTCTCTTCGAGGAGTAGAGGGCCCTCGCATCAGCTTTGAATAAATTAGCTTTTCCCCTCCTGGCTATAAAAAAAAAAACACACACATATATATGTCTCGAGCCTTCTGTTTCTCTGGGCCACCCAGCTGCAAGAGAGTTCAAAGTGGCTTTTCAAGACGAGCAAAAACACAAGCCGGTTATGGATTAGCCCACACACGGTGCGCTCATGCACCCTGTGGTTTCAGAAGGGGAGCTGCCTCTCCAGTCATCCGTGCCTCATTGAATCACTGTATGACATCAGAGCCTCCCTTGCTGACGAGCTCAGGTAGAATCGTAAATAATGCTGTGATGATTAGATTTTGTGTCTTTGTGTTGATCGGCAATTTGCACCTTTGCTGCCTGAGTTTCTTGATGCTTTTGTCTAATGATGTTTGGCTCAATTTATTTCCTAGAATGACCTTGCTGATGGCAGTCAGGGAGTGAGGCAGAGGGCGGTCGCAGATGTTTACTGCAGATAGTGTGGACCTTAATTAGGCAGTTGAGTTTCGTAGATAAGACTCATCGTGAATTGTTGTAATGTTCCCTGCAGGCTGTGTAGACTGTTAAATATTTTTGCATAGAGCACTGCTTAGCATTTATTTATTTGTCTTTTATATTCCTCACAGTAAGTGGATTATTTGTACTTTTACAATGACTATGAAGCCAAAGACATTCAACACTGCCCTGTCTGCACTTGTTATAGGCACATCATTCATGAACTCAACAGAACAGATTGGTATAATATGACAAATCAATCAAATTTGCACTTGAGTTTAATGAGATAATCTGGCCATGATGGTAAAGGTCAGGTAACGTTTAACATAACTCAAGTCCATAACCCGTACCTGCGCTTGCACACCTGATTTGTGAGGCAAGCGTTTCATAGAGAACATTTAATAGCGCATTTCTAGTTGAGACAACCTCACACTAAACAAAATACCCGTCCGTCATATTATGCATTCAGTAAGCACACACAGTCATTCCATTTTTAATTTCCTCCGAATGTTGTTTCAGGCTTCAGAGGAGCTGGCCATCTGAGTTGGCATCCAATCACCACTACAGCCTCGGAAAACACTCTCTGTCAGCAGAACCCTCCGCAGAAGGCTCTCCGGGGATTACAAGGGTTCAGGCCCTGGACTCGCTAAACCGTCTTGAGACAATTTTATTGTTTTGGCACTCTATAAATAAAATGGAATTGAACTGAATTGAAATGATTGGCTGGATTATCAGACTATACTGTAAGCACCAAGTCCTTGGGCTTTGCCTGTAACATTCCTCACTGGTTGTTGGCAGGTTGCGTGATTAGCTCTGGCAAGGGTTATATTGATAACTCAGTGAAGACATCAGTTACACTGCTTCGATTACGGTTGTCTGTAGAAAACTTATGAAGCACCCAGACGAGGTCATCGGTGGGCCATGTTTGCTAACGACACATTTTCACGAATCCACTGCTCAATCGCTCTCAGTGACTTTCATTCTCCCTTACAAGACTTCCGTGTTAAAAGTGCATTGTTGACTAAGGTCAAAGGTTAGGAATTTCAAGATCTGCTCATTATTCTCACGGATGGATGGAACTTCACATAGAAGGATAATGAGCATTGAACTCCTATTAGAGCTCACGTGAAGACCTTTTGGGTATTATGTCAATTCTGGCGGGGTAGTAATTAACTACAACAAAAACATACCAAGCCTGTTCTATTCTTTTTTTCATCTCAGTCTGCTATGAAGCACACTTGCCTTTCTGTCTATCAATGAGGAATTCTAGCAGGTTCAGAAATTCAGTGTGGCATTTAACATTGACATACCACCGAAGAACATCCAGAGCTCACTGGTCTTTGCCTAAAACCCTCCCTTCAGCCTATGGGGACAGACGGAATTCTGTTCCATGACATTCTGGTATAATTCATAGAATGACAGAATTTAAATGGATTTCATGCCCTTGAGCTTTCACAGACAACCTGAAAAAATAGTGATGAATAGAGAACACTGGCGGAGGAGGTCAGAAACGGTGATGTAACACACAAATCTGTTAGAAACCCCTCGACCTGTGACTAAGATAAACTTCCGGCCAGTAAAGAGGACAAATTGATCTCCTAAAACATGTCTTCATTTGGGCCGTGTCCCTGTGGCAGCTGTGTTCATTAAAAAGTTTAATATCCCTCTCAACTCTGTTCATGACTCAGGATGATATTTCAGGATATTTATGGATAGGAGATGGAGAAGTTCTCACATAAAATAACATCTGCACCCATGGAAATGGCCTCATCATAGATGAAATGGTAATATGATAATATATGCACCGCTTACAATGGATGTGTCAAACCAGTGCTTGTGTGAGACAGTTGGTCTGTGTGGTTTTGCACTTGAGGTTGAATTTGACAGTTTAAGTTTCTAAAATGGGTCTTCTGATGTGCCTGACAAGTTTTACCACTACACGGTGTCACATCTGTTACAAACTATACCACTTCACAGAAATGCACGATGACAGAATAATCCAGGTAAGTCTGATGTGTTTAATCAAGCCACAACAAGTATAAGATTAAACTGTCCAAATTAATTTGACAGATTCAGTCTGAGACAACTTTATTAAAATAAACTCAGAGCAGTGCATTGAGTTATGTTCCTGTGCTCACAGACCCAGTCCCTGGCTCTACTCAAGGGTAACACAATTGTGTTACAGTTCATTTTCCACTTAAATGAATTGTTGCATTAGGAATAATTGCTACATAGCTGGCGTCATATCTAGGTCTGGTGCTCCTGTCTCGTCTGATGTAGACGGTATACTGTGTATAGTACTTAGTGTGTTCCTATGTTTTTATGTTATGTAGTAGTACTTACTTATTGTGTGTGTATGTTTGTGTTTTTATGTTTTTATGTTTACTGTATGCACCTATACACCAGAACAAATTTCAGGTAGGCGCATACCTACCTGACAATAAATCTGATTCTGATTCAGATTCTGATTCTGATTCTGATTCTGATTCTGATTCAGATTCAGATTCAGATTCTGATTCTGATTCTGATTCTGATTCTGATTCTGATTCAGATTCTGATTCTGATTCTGATTCTGATTCTGATTCTGATTCTGAATGGTTCTTCCAGTTCTCAGTGAAGGACTCCTATGTTAGTCTCCATGCCTTTTCAGCAGCCTCTTACCCTCACGGTATACATGATACTGTGGGCTGTGTTTTCAGACGAGCGTTGCTGTAAATGTGAAGCTTTTGCTCACTGAGGCACGCTAAACAGGAAGACAAGCTTTTAAATAGGCATTGATTCACTGGTGGTTTGATAACATGGTGTGAAAGAGGACTTTGAGGTGATTATACATACAGTAAGTGGTTCATTGTGTGAACTTTCAGAGATCGCAGGAATATTATGGTATGCTCAGCTCATGTTTTCCTATCTAGACAACGGTTAACATGCATTTACCATGAATCCATTGTCCATTTTTTTTTGGTCCAAGAGTGGATGGTATCTGTCTGCACCCTCTCTCAACTCGAGCCCTGGCAACACAATATGATCGTCCATAATCTCAACTCGAGCCCTGGCAACACAATATGATCGTCCATAATTCTGCAGGTGCACTGAGATGAAAGGAGAGTGTGTATGAATGCTATTGATTAACACACCTTGAGCACCTCATCTTAAGAGACGTTCCAGACTACGGTCCACACGAGGCTCTGATCTGGTCCGGATCAAATCAAGGACAGATTCATCTTAGAGTCAGGTGTTATGTCAGGAGCAAATCAGCAGTCTTATATTCAGTTTGTATTTTATTTTATTTTATTAATATGGCGCCAAAACAATTAAATTGTCTCAAGGCGCTAATCTACAGATGTAACATGTGTACTTTATTTTATACTCTGACAATATGGTTCTATAGGTTGAAATCTATAGGTGAAAGTCATAGAAGTGTGTCCTGGCTGTCACACAAATCACTCTTACAATGGCCAAGCAAAACAGATATTGAATTTTATTTCATCAACGACATTCAGCATAGGAAAAAAAAAAAAACCTTCCAGAATGTCTGATAGCAAATCTGCAGAAGCATGCCTCTTCCCTTGCCTCAGCAATAAAAAAAATGTAAAGTGCAAGGAAAGAACATATTTCATATGAGACATAGTTCCCTCCACCAGTTTCCAGTGAAAAGGCCAGTGTCGTTAAGCCCACTCAGCATGCGTTACTGTAAGTGGCTGAGACGAAGGCATTAGGCATTAGGCATAAGGGTGTTTTTCACTGAAGCGGTAGAGGTCAACACGTCGCCTAAGGGTGGCTGTGGATCTCAGTGGTCCTGCAGCACTTTATCAGGCCCTGTCTGTCAGTTCTCTTCTTCATGGGCCTGTCAGTTCAGACTGGTATTCATATTACTCTGGTGAGATAAGTCACGTACATTGTTACTACCACCTTACAAGCCCCATACTGAACCATGCGTATTTAGATCATAATTCATATGCAACAACTTACTTAATAGCTATAAATAAGGGCTATTTAGGAGCTGATATAGGGTAAATTCTTGGTTTACTGTCTATTATGGGTAGAATAAGGTCATGCAGAATAAGGTATTAACGAGTGATTTACAAAGAGTAATATGTAGCTAGTTCGCTACTAATACACATGTAAGTAAGTAGCCAATTAATGGTGAATATGTGTGTCTTAATATAAAGTGTTACCAGTATTTTAAATTAATCAGCAATGTAGTATGTGTATTGCAGAGGCATAGTTCAGAAAAATAAGAACTCTCCTGTCCGTCCCTGACCAAGACGGACGGTTCACTTCACTTGGTCCCCGGGGGCTTTAAAGCTGCCCACTGCTCCTGGGGACCTGGAGGAAGGACAGTCCAGGATTGGAAAATGCAGAGCAGAAATTCACAGCAACCTCAGACCTGCGTGTGTGTGTGTCCTGTGTCGCCTCCATATATATCCACGTGTGTGTTGCAGTTGGTCACTTGTGCCATTAAAATCTGACAATTATTATTATTATTATTATAAATAGTTTGTAGCCTACAGCAGTAATTTTTTGAGAGTGACAAATCAGTAAGGGATTTTTTGGTCAACAATATAAAACATAATGTTGCAGCCATATTCTAATGCTATGAATAAGCTAAGCTAAGGCAAGCCTGGGACTAATATACATCAAACCTACTCATGAAGTTGTGTTACGAACTCCAGTTTGCAACTAAGATCATAACCAAAGTCTAAGGTGTTCCAAGTTTCCTAAGCCAAAGTCACTCACCTAATGTGTGCAATAGATCTGTTAGTTGGTTTGTATAAAACTCTGTGGATGAATGGACAAGGGGACACCAGATGACCTCGAGGGCCCTGGGCATTTATAACGAGAATAGGTACAGTATAGATCAACAGTACAGGTCAACAGCATATAGATCTGCAGTATAGATCAACAGAACAGATCAACAGCATATAGATCTGCAGTATAGATCAACTGGAAGAGCAAGGTTCAAACTACACTCATGTTCGTTTCCAGGGATCAACTATGCCCCACTAACTTCCTGTACCGTCGATCACTTTAGATAAGAACACCTGCTCAATGAATGGATATCAGGTGAATGTAAATATCTGTGGATGGGAGGTACATGTTGTGGAGGGCCTTACCCACAAGGCCTGCGGAGAAACTCACAGAGTGCAAATCACTGGTAACCAAAGCAGCAGTTGTGTTTTGCCTCTTCAAAGGGAATTAGTTTCTTCACATAAGTGGAGAGACGAGGTCAGGACGACCAGTTTTTCCTGCCTTAAAAAAAGTCATCAGCTGAGAAGTATGAGACAATTACGTGAAATATGCAATTCAGAAACCATTTGATTTATCTGTGCATGTGTGTGTGTGTGTGTTTGTTTGTTCATGTTTGGGTTTAACAGCAACATGGAGCCTCCTCTCTGATTAAAGTGTACTCAGTGCTTCAGTGAGTCCTGTCCAGCACCACATCTCTAAAGCTGATACGGAGAGAAAGCTTTGGTCAGGCTGTTTGCTTTGAAGAACCAGACTGGCCTCTTTTGAAGATCTGAGATCACTAAAAGTACCTCTCTTACAATCAAATGGCTTTTGATTTCCTTCTACACACAGCTGATATGAGTCAGACTCTTTTGGCAAAGACCCATCGCTGCATCCACATCCTCCTCACGTCCTGTTGTCTGGCGTCTGTTTGTTCCTACTTGCAAATGGAGCTGTGACGATAACCGACCACTACAAAGGCAAACACTGCATACTGTTCCACAACAGGTTAACACACTCACTAAGGATGCACAGCAACAGGAAAACAATCCAAAGAGCGCCCCATAGTGGTTGAGGAAAGTTTTGCTCCTACTAGGGTAACTAACAGACTTGTATTCCATCATTTGTTTGTTATAATGCAAATTGTTAGTATTCTTTGGTAGCAAATGTAAACTAATGATATATAAATTAAAGAATAGTTCCATTAGACAGTGATTATGTGATTTAAGACTTATCCTGATCCTTCCTGGAGTAGATGAGAGTTCCAAACTGAACTAATCTGTCCTATTGTTGTGTGTTTGTGTGTTGTGTGTGGTAGACTTAAAGGTTTGACCGCAGGCAGCAGAAAGTTGTTATTAGTGGCACATTTGCATCGCTTTGGTATGTTCCACTTCTTTGGGGATTTTGGGGTGTGTTAAGATTGCATCCTGTTGTCCACAATAGTTATGATGACAGGTCCCAGAGCAGTGATAGTGGAGATGTTTAGATTAGATGAGATTAGATTAGAGTCATCTTTATTGCCACTGTGCAGAGTACAAAGCCAATGAAATGCGGTTAGCATCTAACCAGAAGTACAAAAGGATAGTTAAGTGCAGGGACACTAAGTACTACAGCATAGGTGGTGCCATATCTTAAAATATGCACAGTGATGGACAGTGGAGAGTTACAATATACAAATATAATGTGTGTAAATATGTACAATACTTAAATAGAAGTTGACAGAGTTAGCGAATAGGGCTGCATGTATATTATGAACAGCATATGTACATTATGAACAGCATATGTATATTATGAACAGCATATGTACATTATGAACAGCATATGTACATTTGTATGTACAGAATAACAAACTTGATTTGATCTACAGTAGCATTATTTGAACAGTGTATTTAGTCCAGTCTGTGCAAAATATGAGTATAGTGCAAATGACATGTTTGTTAAAGTAGCGTCAACAGTGCATTAACGAGTGCAAATGATGCTAATAATAGAGTGGTGGTGTGGAGATAGTATAGGGTCATAGCCTCAGGGGGAGAAGCTGTTCCTGAGCCTGCTGGTGCGGGGGCCGAGGCTCCTGTAACACCTGCCGGATGGGGGGGGGGGGGGGGGGGGGGGGGGGGGGGGGTGAAGGCCATGAAACATACATGCCACGCTAATCCAATGGGGACTGGTGCATCCGCGTAAATAGATTAAAGAACACGGGCAGGGTCTCCAAATGACTGAGGGACCGGTGACTCAGCATTCATCTCTATAATGCCTCAGACACTAATGAACAGGGTATGGTATCCATGCGCATTTTGCGGTTTAAATATAGCTGTTCGATGGGGGAAAGGGCTTACAGAGAGGTGAGCCTGTTTCTTTTCAGAACTGTCTGTGGCTGTAGCAGAACCTAAAGATACAACCATACACGTAACATACAACTTATTTTAAGTTTTAGCACTTCACATTTGTGTTGATAAACACACTTTTTTCTTTATTACAATCAATTGCAGAAAGATCACACTTTTCAGAGTATTACAGGCCAATTTATGATTGTAATTTTGCCAATTGGACTTACTTTTTTTTGTCTTTTAACATATTTTAAAATCTAATTCACCAAGCAATTCTTGATTTTTACTTATCAGGTGGTACAAGGCTTTTAAAAATAGAGGAACAAATGACAGACCTAGTAATAAAAGTGGTGGGTGTTCATTATAAAAAAATTTGATTTGAGGTGCATGTTTCATAAAAACATTTTTAGCACATAACTATACAGTCCTCCTGCTTAGTTTCCTCAGGCGGCAGACATACACTATACATACTACAGTATACATACTAAAACTAAAACTATATACAGTAAATGTGACATTTCTCATCATCTTACAGTAATAAGCAGATTTCAAATAGAGCATGTCCTATGAACTTATAGACCCCTCTGTGAACTCCCACTGGTTTACACAAGCAGCATCTGAGCGTATCATCTGTAGACAGCTATAGGATGACTCATTCATCTCCTGAGTCACAACGTGTCATCATTGGACAGCTATAGGACGACTCCTACATCTCCTGAGTCACAACGTGTCATCATTGGACAGCTATAGGACGACGCCTACAACTCCTGAGTCACAACGTGTCATCATTGGACAGCTATAGGACGATACCTACAACTCCTGAGTCGCAATGTGTCATCATTGGACAGCTATAGGACGATACCTACATCTCCTGAGTCGCAACGTGTCATCTGACCGCCTCTGCTCTGACCCAGCTTTCAGCCACTGTGGAGAGGCCGTCAGGAAATCCTTTTGTAGTGAGAGTGACCCTGCAAAGCTGTGAGCGATGCCTTGAATTTAGAGGACTGCCTGTGTTTCTGTGGAGATAAAAAACCTGTTCAGGCCCTCAGCGATCTGTCACAACAGGAAGATCACATGAAACTGACAAAGAGAATCGAGAGAGAGAGAGAGAGGGGGGGGGGGGGGGGGGGCAGTCTCTTGCTTGCAGACAATTCAAAATGTAACCTCACTTTATATCAAGAGCCCATTGCTACTATAAATGTATAATGTGTACAATTGAAAATTGTGGACCTTACAGTATTTACATATTAACACAAGTATATAGCCACATTAAAGATATTATTTATGACCTATACAAATCCATTGTAATTAACCCACTTGGTATAAGGTATAGGTCAATATTTTGTGTACAAATATCAGTCTCAACAAGACTGAGATCTGGTGATGACTTGATGGCATTGATGAAATTGAAGAGCATGAAAATCAGTCTGAGCAGGCCTAATGTCCCTCAGTCTGGGCAGGCCTAATGTCCCTCAGCCTCTAAAATGCAAAGCAGAGGGAAACATGGAGGCCATCTAATCACCACTTGTGCTGCTGTACTGTATATAGGCTACTCAAGTTTTCTCACAAATCTGTCAATGCAGAAACTGCAATAAATCAAACTGAAATGATCAATCTTCTGTTATTTTATCTAAAACAGATAGCACAGCCAGCAGTAGCAGTAGCTATCAATAATCCTTTAGATAAGTGTGGTGGTTTATAAACTGCACCATCTCCACTCACCACGAAGTGTTGTGTTACAAAGTATGTTTAAGTGTTGAAAGTGTCTGGCTGTCTGCATTACCTGTAGAAGTGTGAGAGTTTGCATGTTCTCCCCATGACTGCGTGGGTTTACTCCGGGTACTCCGGTTTCCCCCACCATCATAAAGACATGCATCGTATGCTTGTAAGACTGATTGTTAGAATGAATGTTGGTGGTCGGAGGGGGGGACTGCCAAGCCCAAAGTATGTGAGTGCGTGTGCGTGTGATAGAGAGAGTGAGTATGTCAGCGAGAGAATAAGTATGGGCTTGGTTGCCTCGCTCTCCGTCACTGGTATGACTGTGCGCTTTGAGTCATTGATAAAGCGCGATATAAATAAAAGGTATTATTATTATTATTATTATTATGTACGCATTAAATGCACCACAGCTGTGTCTGCATTACCTGTAGAGGTGTGAGATGTACGCATTAAATGCACCACAGCTGTGTCTGCCTTACCTATAGAGGTGTGAGATGTACGCATTAAATGCACCACAGCTGTGTCTGCATTACCTGTAGAGGTGTGAGATGGACGCATTAAATGCACCACAGCTGTGTCTGCGAATGTGTCGTCTGCGCTGCAGATTAGATTACTTATGGGATGTTGATTTACATGTTTAGATTACAGGTTTAGAGAAGCCATAAACAGCCCATTAATTTGCAATCAGCGTAGGACACTAACTGAAATATGACAGTGCTCGCTTGCCAAACATGCTTGCATAAATTCCCCATCTGACAACCGATGCTCCCGTTGTGTTGTGGTCTCGCTATCCATCAGATAGAGAATGAATCAGCTCCACCTGTTTCTTCAGTAGCTCATCCAATCCCCCAGTAAAGAGGTGTGTGTCTTCACCATACATACTATACTGTTCTGTTAGCTGCATCATTTAATGAAGTTTCTCGGTTGGAGAAGAGTTTATTTATTTGTTTGTTTGTTTATTTAGAGTGTTTTATTAATATATATGTTTCGAACAGTGGCGTATATCTGAAGCTGAGTTATCTACATCATTTAATGAAGTTTCTCCAGCTGTCTCTCAGTTTGAGAAGAGTTTATTTATTTGTTTGTTTGTAACACCATTGTTTCTGTCAAATCTAGTCATTTCCAAAATGCATATTCTGAGGCAAGATGCAGATTTCTGAAGCCTAACTTTATTTCTTTATTTCCCAACTTTATTGACTTCTATAATTCAGAGGACTAGAATAAACACATCTAAATGCATGTTCACGAATAGGCTGCTTGAAACCGTGACCTTCACCACTCATGCAGTCGAAAGTTTTAAATATCCATACTAGGCAGGTTATGAGGTCATTAGTATTCTCCCCACTGCTCTCCTGTTCTCTCTCTCTCCTGCCTGAATCCTCCACAAGAGTGAATAGAGAAGCCCATAGTCTGTCTGTGCTCTCGTCTTGCTCCTTCAAGATTGACACCCTAAGCCCACGCTGTACACGCTGCACACTGACACGTGTAAAAAATGAATCGCACTGCAGCACACAGTGTCTCCAGTACATGCCAACCAACCTATCAACCAACCCATCAAAAATGAAGTACGTGCCCAGTCATGCCCAAAAGGAAAAAAGGACTGACTGGGCTTCATTGCGGCACACAGTGCAAAATAAAAGGCTTGGCTTAACATGTAACATTCAGAGAGGATGCACACCGCTGAAGCAACCTGTTAACACAGAGGGTAGGGCTGTTTTGAACTTTGCTGATGATATTGATCTGCCAGCATGAACTTTGACACTTCTGATGTAGTGGAGCTACTTATTGACCATTGACTGATGTGAGTGTTGACGTGTATTTGTGCTCAAAGAAGAGGATGAAAGAGGACTGAAGCCTCACTAAAGTTTATTTAGAAATGATCAGCACCATCACTACGCATTAAACATAATTCCACAGTGATATTGAGTCAATAATTGTTCTATTATTTTCAAGAGATATTCCTTTATTATTGTCTAGGTAAATTACCACCATGGTCCACATGTGTCACATAAAGATAAGACCTTAAAAAGACCTGTCAAATCTCTATGCCATCAAGAGTAATTGCATTGTCTTACACTGTCATTGCAGATGATCTTAACCTTTTTCTTCATTTTTCGAGAACTGCACATAGAGTTGCCTGAGAATGCCAGCTGCTTGAACCTACTCCTCATCTGGGTATTATCCGTCACATCAGGGACATGCCATTCACTCCAAACCGGATCTGGCACCAAATCCAAGTCTGACGGTCAGATCCATCCCATTTTCGGTCACCATCAGGAAATTGCTTCCACTAGATGCTTTCATGCGCTGCACTGATTAATAGGTCTCCCTGAGACTCTCAATAAAGTTCCTCTCAGAGACAGCCCACACACACACACAAGCACACACACACACACACTGACACACACACACACACCTCTCTGCCCTCAGACATCCCGTCAGAGGTTTTAATGGGAACTGCTCTACTCTCCTGAAGTGTCTGTTCTGCTAAGGTAGTTTAAAGTTTCTCCGGTCACTCTAAAACCTTTTGTAAAATGTAGACCTTTTCTCTGCTGTCTCCAGCTTCAAGCTTCAAGCTGAGCCATGACACATGGACTTTGTGGGAGGCAGCGAGTGTTCACAGAAACTTCCTCTAAGCTTGTCTTCTCTTTAATCTGACATTTCATCTTCTCCTTTAGCAGGCAATGAGGGTGGTCCATGGAGGGGTTGTGTGTATTGGCCATAAACATACTGAATGTAATAGTACAATTGTAGCACTTACTAACAATGAATTATAATGTATAGCTACTGTACTATATTCATAACATTGTGACAAATGTATAAGATTTGTTACTTTGTGCATGCATATATACAGTATATATATATATATATACAAATGTACATCTACATATATTTTTGTAGGCTTGAATCAAACACTGACTGGCATTGTTAAAGCCGTATCAAACTTTTGCAATGCACTTATTTACGTATGCACTCATGCATTTGTTTTGGATGTTTGATGTTTGATTCAAGGGGAGCGTTATTGTATTCGGTTAACTGGAACCATAGATGTGTGTTCTGAATCCCAGTGAACTTCTATTTAGGTTTCAAAAAAGAGATGGATGGATCCTGATACGTTATTTATTTGAATTTGAGGCTGAATATCTATTCTATAACAGTGTAAGGATAAAAGCAACATATTTTTAAAAAATGTGAAAAGAGTAACAACATTGCTATTCCCATAGAGAGATATGTTTATACAGGGGATGTGATGAATGTACAGTAGCCTACGTCCGGGTCTAAGAGAATCTTCCCTTATCTCAGATTCAGAATAGGTTTACTCTAAGGATTTAAGGAGTTATGTAAAGAGAGACCCATGCAAGACATTAAGTAATCAGTGGGCAATTTAAATGAGCATCCTGCTTAAGGATTCCTCAAAGTTACCTTTGAGGACTTTCTTTTTAAAACGTCAAAACGAGAAGTAAAAAGGGAGAGGCAGTTTAATTGTCCACTGAAGAATTCCGTTTAAAAGGCACTGTCTCATCGAGATTGAAAAACGATAAGTGGAAGCAGCGGGGTAATTGGTCGCATGTTAAATGGGCTATTACCCTTTGAAAAGGACAACAGGTATGAGCAGCACTTCAGCTGGTGATTCATGAGAACAGATGAGACCTTTACATCGAGGCCTTTAGATATTAAGGCGAATTCTGTGTTTTGCTAACTAATGACGTGTAGCGCTGGTAAAAACGATCAGCTCACTGCAATACGACCCCACAGCTCTCCTTTAACGTACCAGGAAATAGGATGCAATGATAAACTAGGATGCAATGAATGATCACGACAAGCTATTGAGGGATGGATACTAACTTTAGCTGGTACGTACCATGTATCTTGTATGAAAACTATGCCTATATTTTTTCAATTGTAATTAAGTTTGTATAACTAATTGCATTTTATTTTCACACGTTTGAAAAGGGGACTGATGCTGACTGCTTCTAACAATTTCAGCTAGACACCTTTAATCTCCCCGTGCCTATGCGCGGCACAGCTCTGGATAGTTGTGTACCTGCGGTAGCGAAGGGATTTTCTCCGGCAACTTTTGGAAGAAACCAATACCATAGGCAAAGGGGATTTGTGATTTTTTTGAGGTAGAAGAATACGTTTGAATCATGATATAATATTATTATATAACTACATAACATATATAATCAAAATATAAAGAATCCAGGTATCAGGAATATGTTTCCCCCAGCTTGAACGGGCCTGATGCCACTAGGTGGGACTGCTCTCTATTTCAAGTTCATTCATGGTATGCCCCATATTAGCCTCTGTGAGGAAATGTCATCTTCGAAATTAATTCAATTGATTTTTTCATATGCAAGTCATACTTCAGGGCTTAATATGATATAACATAATTGGCTGGTCCATAATATGGTCTTCACTATTCATATCTAAAAAAGAAGTTTGTATGATTAAAGCAGAAATGATCTAAACTCTTTTAATGATGTCATTAGTGGTGTAAGGAACTCCATTAAGGTTTAATCTGTTCCCAGACTTATTGATTTCAAGACGGTGAATTTCTCCTGCTGACTCATCTCCGTGGGCGCTTAGGTCATCTTCAGAGCACACTGGGTGACATTTTCTTACTTTCAGTGTAGTTTGTATTTAAGCCTTCTATCCTCAACTCTTGTGAACCACCAAGGACAAGTGTGTTTTATTAGGACAGGGGAAGACTAGACACTCCAACAAAAGCATGTTGTAAAGCAACAGCCACCTACCAACAAAGTCCATAAAACAAGCACATGAAATTTTCTCACATCCTTAACAACATTTACCCAAGGTCTGGGTTTGTAGCCACCCTTTCCGTCTGTGACCTGTTGTTTTTTATGTATTCATTCATGACCTTCGTAGTGTAAACCCCTCAGCTCTGCCAGTTGAACAACGGAAACACTCTTGTTCACTTAAAACCGACGTGAGGTAGAACATTCTGCAGTTGGTTGGTTATCAGAGATGGCATTCCTTAGTGTGCTGAGGTTTCTTGAACATTTCCTCTCACAGACAAAAAGATTCAAACTGTATAAAAAGTATCTCACTACACTGACTTACCTGTTCAACAGAACACTTAAGAGCTGCATCACTGTACTGTGAACTATTGGCATGGCATTTGGTTATACCAAGACCACTAAAAGTACCTTACATCGATAGAGTACACAAATGCTGAAACGCAGTAACAGTAGTACTGATAATACTAGTACTGGTAGTACAGTAACAGGATCAGTGGCTGTATTGTAACTGTACAGTGTGACACATTTAATGAGAAACAAGCTTTAAACCCAATCAGTTTACTGTATCACTGTGTTTTCACACATTGTTAGTTAGTTTGTTGTTCTATCTTGTGTAGGTGTAGTCGCTGTGTTAGTGAAAATGTTGTACTATTCTCTGTAGGTGTAGTCGCTGTGTTAGTGAATATGTTGTACTATCCTCTGTAGGTGTAGTTGCTGTGACTAAGTGCTGTGGGATATGCTTGAAGAGACAGAGAAGATGGAAGACATGCCTGCTTTCCTGACTGGGGGCCCAAAATCACTAACACAACATTAGTACAACATTAGTGCAAAGTCCAGATTTGCCTCGACTCTTTTTTTCCTATGTGACTTCATTTCTAGCTGGTCGTTTTTGGCAGGCAGGCGCTTCTCCTGGCGAGGGCACAGCATAACAGAGCGGGCACACCTGCTGCGTGCACACCTGCTTGGTGGCGAAAGCACCTGACTGGGAGGTTTTATTGGACATCGGCTGGGTGGGTGACCTCCCAGGCTGGTTCCTGCTGACAGACTGAAAACGGAGGACTGTTAAGGTCACAGATGGTCGACCTGTAAGACTAATTATGCGTCTGTGCCAAGACCCCGAAGCAAAGACACTCGACTGGCAATTCATCTGAGATGGTAATTTATGGGTTATGATGAGACAGTTATCATACAAGAGGGCTAAGACTGGGTTTTTGGCATATATTGATGTCGTGATGAGTTTGATGTTGTCGGTTCAAATTCAATATTTGTGGGTCCTTATTTCCTTTAGAAAGGAAGGCAAAAGGTGTGAAGAGATGGACAACAAGGGTGTGATTGTGTAAACTGAACTACAGGACATGCGTCTCCATCTGTGGCCTTTTCATTCTGTTTCAAACTGTCTATCACTGACAAAATCCTCTACAAAGAACTTTCCTGCATTTACCTTCTAATACTTCTATTTTTTTTAAAACTATTGTCATGTTCTTTTCTTGATCAGTAAAACTATAATATATGTGTACGATGCAAACACTGCACATAGCTAAACAGAATACGTATTTATATTATATCTAATATACTTATTACCTCCGCCAAGGAGGTTATGTTTTCGCCCCTGTATGTTTGTTTGTCTGTCAGCAGGATTACGCAGAAACGCATGGATCGATTTCCATCAAACTTTGTGGGGAGATTGGGTAATATAATGGAAATAATTGATTAGATTTTCAGATGTCAAGGTCAAAGGTCAAGGTCACAAGGCGGAGGTTTGCATTATCTGAATGCTCCCATTCTTGTTTATATCTAATATACTTTAGATGTTCTGTTTTCACATGGTTCCCTCAGAGACCGTAAAGCACACTCCTGAGTGTGGCTTCAGATTTATGCTGACTCAACCTGGCAAGTGATTCATACCATATAAATCTCATACGGTGCTTCATATTTCACGGGGGAAAGCAGAGCTGAAATTGCTTACAGGAGGAGAGAGTTATTGATTTCCCACAGATTCACACACTGTTTTCATTCATGCTTCTTTGTTAGTGAATCCCACTCACGATTTTTGTTCTCTCTCTCTCACTAGTTTGTGCAGTGCAGTGTTGCCCTCGCTTCAGAATCCAGATGGAAGCAGGCACAGAAGCAGGCCACTGGCTCAGGACCTCACCTCAAACAAGTGCTCCAGATAAGCCAGTAGAAATGCCAGAGGTCAGAAGCCGTGTAGCGCCTGTCTGGTCAAACGGAGACGAGGGCACTGCCCCCTCTGGTGCGCCCACATCCCCTCGGGCAGGCTCACGGCCACTCTCTGACTCAGCGTGGCTGGCAGTGACTGGGCACCTCCCTCCTGCCTCTCTGCTGTGCCCGCGTCGTTAATAACTCAGTAGGGCTGCCTCTCTGGATCCAGCAGCTAGTCAAGGAGAATGAATAGTGGGCTGGTTTTGCCACCTGAATCAAACTTGATGTGAATGCTTATGGTTATTAACATCACAGTGCTTTTAACCAAACAGCAATACATTGGCCTCTTCACAAACACAAAACACTCTTCCACTGTGAATTAACAACTTGAAAATTTGTGTACAAAAAAAACATCAGTTGTAACTAGTGCTGTCAGTTTAACGCGTTATTAACGGCGTTAACGCGAACCCATTTTAACGCCGTTAATTTTTTTTATCGCGCGATTAACGCGATGTAAAAAAAAAAAAAAAAAAAATTTTTTTTTTTTTTAGATTAACGTTATTTTGCCCTCCCAAACTTTGTAGTCGGCTAACGTCACGTTTGAGTGAATTATGAGCGCGATACAGCGAAATGGATGATAAAAAGCTTCTGAATAGAAAGTTTACCTTTAAAAGTTGTGTTGTGCAAAAGAAGCGAGCTTCACTGTTGTCTGAAAATGTCAACAGGTAGCTGGCAGCAAAAAATATTAAGCCATGGTTTAACTGCACTATAGGCTGAGTCCATGTTTATCTTAAATGTGCACTTTATAATTTTATTTTGTACCGCCCTGTTTGGCAATGTTGTTTTTCAATAAAATAAAACATTGCTTAAAGCAAGCCAATCCACTTTTCCATGTTGATAACAACATTAAAATAAAATAAAAATGATGGAAAAAAAATAATTGAAGGGGCATTTAGAATAGATAAAATTTGTGATCGCGATTAATTTTGATTAATTTAATCGCGATTAATTTTGAGTTAACTATGACAAAAATGCGATTAATCGCGATTAAATATTTTAATCGTTTGACAGCACTAGTTGTAACTTACCCTGTCACGCAAGTAGACACAGAGGACAGTGCAACTAATATTCCACCATGCTAAATGTATAAATGCTGAATGTATACATTCAACCATATCATTTTCCCTGTGGTCTCAAATCTTGCAAATGAGTTGAGATCATGAATGCCAATGCACATTTTTTAATCATAAATCTCTGCCTTATAGAATAGAATACAATAGAATAGACTTTATTTGTCGTTGTGCATTAGATACACAACGGAATTTGTTTGTGCAACCACTAAAAAAAGTGCAGTTGTGCTGGGTGGAGGTTAGGAGGGTAGAATATATCAGGACATGGAGAGGATAAGAGACTTCTGTCTTCAGAGAATTGTAATGTCTGGCCAATGATGGGCCCATCAAGTACGGAGGGCACTGGGGGCTTATCAAGCACAGGGCTCAGAGGGGACAGCTGGTGAGGGGGGATCAAGCTGGGAAACCCACGCTGAGTCTCTGATTGTTTTTTTTTATTTACCAATTAATCATCAAATCATCCAAAGGACTGAGAGTGACAAGACAGGTCAATCAAACAAGGTGCTTGTGTCCTCTTTAGACAGTCAGCTCTCCCAATAGACACTGGTAAGGGGATAATGATTCAAAACATGGGGGGTATTTCAACTTTATGGTGTAGTGATAAACCTGGATAAGTTGACTCAGAGTAAGTGATAAACCTTGCATTACTATATGGCTCCTCAGAATGTTGCCATTGATTTTAATGGGCCACCCCAACGTATAGAGATGTGATATTTCTTTATATTGACTGCTGCAAAAAAAATCAATGGCCGCTGCCATTGGCAACGGGTTTTTGTGGTTCTGATTTACATCTTTCATATCATTCTGCAAGTAGTCCGTTCACTTAACGTAGCGGAAATTCATTGATCCCCAATGCTTACATACGTTTTCCGAACTCAATACACTCACAGATAGAACGTTGATTTAGTTTCAGTCTTTAATGGATTGCGCTTCTTCCTAGACACCTCAAGATGTAGAGATAAAGAAAGGATATACTGTGGTTTTCTTCAGGTATTTGAAAAGAATTTGATTTCACATAAGTACCACTAGAGGGAGAAAAAGACTCAAATTACCTCCCATTACTTGGAAACCTCTTATGTTCAGTCCATTACGGATAAACACCAAACTGTCAGTAGTAATTTCAGGTGTACTCATCATAGATCTCACTACTTATCCTTGACATATTTGACAAAGGAACATTGTTATGACGTGAAATATAGAATGGAGACAGACAACAGGGTTTCTTCACAAGTAAATGAAGAGGTTAACTAAATCTGTTGGTGAAAGTGAGGGATAAACACTCAGACCCAACTAAAACACTTCAGCGAAGAGATTTGAAAAGCCTTTATTGTCATTGTATTTGTAAACAACTGTATCTGTTGCTGCAAGGAGGGACAACATATAAAACAACATTTAGGACAGGAACCAGCAGTGAGAGAGAAGGAGAGAAAGATCATGGTCAGCTGGTTCAATTTGATCCTGCTCCACCCAGGTACAAGCTGGTGGATAATTGTGTCCACGCACAACAACAGGTTATGGCACTCAACAGCCTCACTGGCCTTGCAGTGGAAGTGGCAGTGCGCCAGACAGGGGGTCTGGTCCACTGCCACTGCAAGGCTAGTGAGGCTGCTGTGTGCCATAACCCCATCCCAGCCATCTGCTACAGTCTCCTGACACAAAAAAAAAGTCAATTATTTTAAAATTATTTTAGTTTTACAAAGTTGCTGTCCTGCCATGCCATTGTGTGTTTCCATGGTGCTTTAATAATCGGTGTGTATTGTGTGTGTTGTATTTGTCGTTGTGTGTTTACATGGTGCTATAATAATGGAAATGGAAATGAGCCCTAGTGACTGTTTTACGGCAGAGATAGTGACACACACACACTCTGAATTTGATCTCTGCATTTTACCCATCCAGGGTAGTGATACACACAGTGAAGCACACTAACCCGGAGCAGTGAGCTGCTTTTTGAGCGCCGGGGAGCAGTGATTGGGGTTAGGTGTCTTGCTCAAGGAGACCTCAGCCATGGATGGGAGAGCAGTGCTCTACCACTTCCCCCGCCCACATTTTTCCTACTGGTTAGTGGACAACCAGTCACCCTCCGGTTACCAGCCCCGAAACCCTAACCAGTAGGCCACAGCTGCCCTAATAATCTGTAATCTGTGTGTATCGCGTGTGTTGTATTTGTCGTTTTGTCAATCTGTTCTATCAGTTGCACTTTGTATATCATACTAGTTCTGTCTCTTTCAGTTAGTTACATTGCGGTTTAAACAGAGGGGCTCTACAGTAATAACACCCCCTTAACTTTAATTATATTCTGTTGATATGTGGAGCTTTTACAGTGGAAACCAACCATACTACTATCTCTGAACCTAATCTCTCTCTTTATCTGTCTACTGAATATTCTCTTAAATTCCCTAAAAGTCTAGTTTGCTGTCACAAGGGGCCCAGGTGTGAAAAGGCCTGAATTTACAATGATTTTAACAATTTGCTTTTGCATTATCTATTTTGAGCATTCAGCAGCTTGATTCATCTATAACAACATCATACCTTTGTAATACCTGTACAACGTCCTCCTCTTGTGGTTGAAAGTGTAACTGTATCTTTCTTCACCATTATTTTACCAAATGCTTTCAAACATGTCCCCCAGTTTATCTTTTAGACGTATTGATCTGGCTGATAACAGAGGATGAAGAGTTTTTAATGTGATATTCACAGCAAAGTGAAATGCCTACCACAATAAGTGAAGAATCGAGTTCCCCAAAACGGACAGCTGTTATATCAAACTAAATGCCATAGTCCTAATAACACATTTATGCAAAAGGAATAGAATTGATTATTATTTATGAATTATACAGTTCAATGTCATTAGCTTTAATCTGACTGCTGTGAACACTAGTTGTATCTGTGGCCTGTGGCCAGTTTATGAGAAGAGTAGCTACGATGTACACACCTATAATTACCATGTGCTATTGGGAAATTAAGAGAGTTTAATTTGAATCCTTTTGAACACCACTGGCATTCTGTGGTTTTATGTCAAGGCGTTCAACAAGGTGTTGCCACACTGGGCTCTCTGTGGTATTTCTTATACACAAGAATTGTTTTGCAAATCCTGACAGCCACCCACATGGGTCACATGCACAGACACATGCTGTGTTTGTTGCATGATATGATTCAATTGACTGGTGTTGAACGTGAAATGGCACTGGTTATTTTTGTTTTGTTATGTGACAGAACTCCCAACGAAACTCAAAGTATTCTTCTTCTATCTTCTTACCCAGAATCCCTTGAGGGGGCAACACAAATCTGGAGAACAGGCAGGTTTGAAACCATGCCCTTTACCTTTCGACATGACCTATGTTCTGGAATGTCCACTCACACACTCACTAGTTCACAAGTGCGGTTGGAATTCTCAAGTGTATATTGCATTCCAACACTCCGCGCTGCACAATGTAAGAAACTAGTTGCATGTAGTTGCGCGATTAAATTACTTGCAATCCGTTATAGTTATTGAACTAAATGTAAATCAGTTACTAATCATTACACCTTGAAATGTCGGGTTCCAAAAGTGGTTACATCCGAATAGACACATTTTTTGGTAAAAAGATTAAAAGCTTATAAATAGAATGTAACATTAATTCTGATGCTTTGCATCTTTTTGCCGTCTTGACAAGCTCAAATATTGACCATTACTTTTGATTGGTTCTCTTATTTGTATTTTCACTGCCTCTTGTCTGCAAATCAAAATGTTATTGATAATGATGATACAGTGACGAGGTAATTCATATAGTTACATCATTTACTAAACTTCAACAGGGAAAGTAATCTGTGACCTATTACATGTCAAATGTAACCTTCCAAACCGTGTTCGTTAGTTTACATAGCATTAGCACCAGTTGGATATGCCTAAATTATGTGTGACACACCTTACCTTCCACTTAGTATGTTCTCAACAGGACACAGGCTAATCAAACAAATGAAATATGCAGAGGCAGAGATATAGCAAAATATATGTCTTTTTATTTAATAAATATCTGGTCAATGGCATTTGAGTGATAAAACAAAACAGTAACACACACACACACACACACACACTCATACACTGCCAACAAGGTAGTTCCCCACCACCATACACAGGCCACTAACAACCAATACACACGATGACAATCACCCAGTAAAAGCTCAATACGATCTAGAATATCACACTGCAAAATCACACAACACGGAACAAGGTGATAATAATGTTTGTAGACACTCCACACAATGGTGTTTGGGGATTTAGAAAAACAGTGCAACAAAGGTCAAAGGCTTCTATAGGTTGCACTGAACCAATACACAGTCAGGTAATACAGAGGTGGCAGTTAACTAACGATCACTCACCCATTCATCCAAACGAAAGGAAACCAAAGGAATAACAAAATGCTGGTGGCTCTCTCACAGCCTATAAATCCAAAACAAATTAAAGTAAAGGAAAACAGTGGTCAAGAACTGTACGGTGTGTATACTTCTTTCTAGAACAATAAAAGAGAACTCATCAGTTAAAACTGACGACGGATACATATGGACATTGCACATAATAAATACAATCGCCAACGTTACATGGTAAAGACACAATTAAAGACGTCACCCATAAGAGGGCGTGTGCCCAATGCGCTGCGAGTCAGCCCTACCACATATGCCAGAAACCTTCAAATGAAGCTGTGTCTGGGAACATTTATAATACAGTTTACCGCAAATAAAAAAATAAACTTTTATAAAATGCATCCTATGGGCTATCTCAAGGGCAGTAAAAAAAAAATCAAGAAACCCTCTGAGACTAATCAAAATCCACATTAAACATCTGGATAACATGGTAAATATAGACTGAATTTGAGCTAAATAGGCCCAATCACATCTGTTGCCTTGTAATGGAAATTCATGATTTTTATGGAAGGTAAGCCCAAAGCCCAAATGTGTTGTTGTTCTAATGTCTGTTTCCCTGCATAGTGCAGAGTGAGTGAGTGGCTCGGAACACAGCTAAGGAGGCAGGCATATTTCACCATTTCAACATTCATTTCTGAAAAGAATACCATGGAGACCGTGGATCTAAATGTAAATGTAAATGGATGTGGCTAATTTAGTTTAACACAACACAGCTGTACTGCACAGCACAACACAAAAACACACAGAAACAACAGCACAACACAACACAGCAGTACTGCACAGCACAACACAAAAACACACAGAAACAACAGCACAACACAAAAACACACAGAAACAACAGCACAACACAAAAACACACAGAAACAACAGCACAACACAAAAACACACAGAAACAACAGCACAACACAAAAACACACAGAAACAACAGCACAACACAACACAGCTGTACTGCACAGCACAACACAAAAACACACAGAAACAACAGCACAACACAACCTCCAGGACCACAGCACATCGCAACACACAATGCAAAACAACCCAACCCTCAACAAACACAAAACAACTGAAGTATAGTATTCAAGGCATATAATACAAAGCAACGTAAGTAGTAATACAGGCACATTGTGCATCATAATTGTTGAATTCCATGAACAGGTTGATTGACAGCCCATACAGCCCTGTCTGTGAGCATCTCTGACAGACAATGGGGAAGATAGCTGTTCTGGCCTAAGGCTGTGACATACACCAGTGTGGCAGTCAACCTTTACCTGAGGAATGGTCAGGCCATGGCGGTGGAGAGCATGATCTCCTTGCCCGGGCAGGTTCTAATGCCTGCATTCTGTACATACTTGTAGTGGCTGCAGGTGATGTTCTGTCATAGGTCTACCAAGATCAGCCCACTGCTATGTTAACACTATGATCAATCAGATTTATGGTTTCATGTTTTCATCTTCTTCCAGCAACCTGTTTATTGTACAGTAACATACTAACCAGGTCTTGGGTCTCCTCAGGGACATATCTTTCAAGCGCATTACTCCAGCTGTGGTTGAACAAGTTGTAGTGCACTGTTATTACTCAATTATGAATGGACCTACTGCTGAAATCTTGCTCATCAAATGTTCATCAAAGTAATCAGTTTGAGCTTCTTTCTTTTTTTTTAATGTGCAACTACATCTACAAACTTCCAAAACGTCCAAAACGACAGCTTAGTGTATGTGATATGCAAGACATTGGATTTACAGCAAATCATATTTGGTGGCTTTTCACAGAACCCGGCTTTCAGAGCAAGCACATGAGATTAATGAAATATCACAACTGCAGCACATTAGCCGAATGAAACCTAGGTATCCTAAAGATCCTATAGAACATGCAGCAAAATGGTGTAAACAATTGCTTAAAGAAGAGGGGTGGTATTTCCAAATAAACCCCCTTCCCCTGAAAAAATGAAAGTTGTGTCTCGGTGCCGCTGGGAAAACAGGATGCAGCTTTTTTTTATGGAACCACAAGGAGCCGACACAGGAATAGTAGCCTGCAGGGTGAAATACTACCATATGAGCCTTGTGTGTGTGTGTGTGTGTGTGTGTGTGTGTGTGTGTGTGTGTGTTTGTGTGATGATGATGAGGGCTTTGCATTAACTGGTGGAATTGTTGCCTGTGCTCTATGTAAGGGGATTTCTGACAGAACACTATGGTTAATTACATAGGTTGAAAATAACAGGTTTTAAATGCCACCCTCCCTTAAGCACTGCATGGAGTGTTCTGCCACATAACACAGCAGCAAAAAGCAGCAAAAAGAGACTAAAGATGTCCTCATGTAAGGCAGTGTGGCTTGCATATCAGCCACAAGTTCTTCAGTGGAGCTTACAAGGCTATGTTGAAAGTCTTTAATGTTCGATTCTTCTTTCTTTTGAAGTATGTACTAGGTTGGAAGTGTAACATTTTGTATCCATATCCATCCGTTCACTAGGATAAATGCTTAATTCATGTTTTGAACAATAGACGTGTTCGACTTTATGATGGCGGAGATTTCACACAGTTTTATTTTTTTCAGCATGTTTTGTTTTTGGAGAAAAATACATCTGAATACGTAATTCAAAGTTTGTGTTACAGCCTTTCAAGAATAAGCTTACCTAAGTGCCCATAATTATAGAGGGCCCATCTCTCAATATTGTTTGAGACACATTCCATTGAATTCGACACAAGGGAAACATGCAAATGTTCACAGACATCAGGTCCAAACCTGTCTTGATTTGCATACTCTAGACAGATGTTTTCCAGTCTTCTTTTGTCACATAATACCGACATTGAAAGACTGTAAATTCCACATATGCAGAAACATGCAGCAGCTATGCATCCATGCATGCCATGAATGAAATGGAGTATGTGCCCTACATAAAGTGAAATGTAAATATTTATTTGATTACTTTTTTATCACTTTATCTATCTCTCAGTCCTTTCTCCATCTTTGCACATTATTGATGGACATTAATCATATTAATTTACCCCTGATCAATTCTGACATTTCAAATGATCTTTAGAATGATCATGATTTTGTTTATATAATTCACTCACATACACTGCACGTCAAGATAAAAAAAATAGAAGGATCTTAATTATGAGGTGTTCATGCATCTTGATCGATTTAAGGTCCCCAATGTAGAAGAATTTTATGGGACTCCTTTAGAGAGGCAACAGGTTTTTTTATGGGCCAACGTGTCTGCTGACCCGTCATCTTAATGACTACACTGTCTGGCTGCCAGAGCTTCTACCACACAATTATTTACAAAGACCCAACCAGTACCTCAAATGAAAAACAGGTTTGGCTTCGGTCCCTCTCTCCTGTTTCATGCTTTCTTCCTCTCCAGCTGTGTTCCTCTATATAGCCTATATATTTTGTGTACATTGAATGGATCGAGAAAGAGTGAAAGAGTGACTGATTTGTTGTTTTGTATATATTTGTCTTCATTAATGCTAGATAATATAATATGAAAGTTTCCGGTTGAATTCTGGACACACGCTGATGTAATGTCAAGTCCTTTGTGATTTTGCTTTGTTTACTTTGTCTAAAGACACTAGATGTAAAATGGATGCTTCCACTCAGAAAGGCTTGATGGAATAAGGAAGTGCATTCATGACTTTAATTAAGTGTGCGCGTGAAATTGGTTGGAACCAAGAATAAAGCCACATTGCTAGTGTCTGTCATTCCAATCTCTAATGTGTGTCTGTGTTTTTTTTACACACACTTACTCTGGTTTCGGTTGTGAAAGAATCAGCCACCTTGGAATGAGGGCACATTTGTTAAGCTTCTTTCATCATTTTTAGTATCACTTTTGTTATTTTACTTCTAATCTTTTTAAAGGCTTAACCTGACTGAAGGATAAACAAATAAAAAACAAGTGATGAAAGTAAAAAGTAAATGTGTTCAAACAGCCGAAAGCACTCAACATGTTTCTCCCTCTATCTTACCTGAGCAACAGTAAAGATGTCGTGAACCTGAGGAATTCTTGTAACCTGTATCGCGTATCACTCCCTCATTATGTAATTAGGTGACCAAACTCTTTACACTGGGCACCACATGAATACGGTCCGAGCTGCATTCACACAAACAAGCCACACCCAACACACCTAGTAACGAATCTTTCCACCAGAAGGTCTTTTCTTTTTAAACTTCCTAATTTCTGAGGTAATGGGGACCTTTACAAGTATTGTAGGGCACAGAAACGGGTCTGTGTGTGTACAATGGAGCTGAATTGTGTGGAAAAACACCAGGTTTTGCAAAAACGTTTTGATTCTTGACAAATGATTCATTAAAAGCCCTTAGAGGAAGTAATTGAATCTCTGAAGTCGATGATTTTAAAAACATATAAACAAATACCGGAATGGCCGGTGATAGAAATAGTGAGGATATTTGTAGTATGTAAAAAGGCCCCACTACACAGTACTATAATGAGGAGGAAGTTAAATCCAGGCGTGACCCAGGCTTTAGGTGTATGGGAGGACCATGCTGAGCACATATAAAGGCAGCCGTGGGAGTCTTTGTGGAACAGTGAAGAGGGACTTGAAGCCAACCTATCTCCTTACACACCAGACCCGAAGGTAAGGCACTGAACTCTCCCTATGAGGGTCTCTTTTTAAAGTCTTAAAGTTTGTGTGCAAATGCTGTTGATTCTGATATGATATAAATATGAATGTACATTATTGCAGTACTAATAGTATACTTTCACTAATTGTCAAGTATATTACACCTGTGTCTTAATAGGTCAAGATGTAGAAAAATCATTAGATTTTTTTGTTATTATTGTTTTGGAATTGCTTAATATGTAACAGAACATGTCCACTAAACTCTAATTTTTTGTGTTTTTGTTATTCATTTCATTTTCATTTTATTCATTTCATTTACCAGACAAAAAACATCATGGCAGGTGAGTCTTTCTTACTCTTAATTTAAAAGAAATGTTTTTTTCCCTGTGCAAATGTTTAAACATCTTAAATGATAAACATCCTCTTCATCTTCTGGAGCATATATTTGCTGAACGTTGCTTCCAATTAACCATCTGAAAGCCGCAGCAGGTCTTTACAAGATCCCTTTGATCTCACAGTGTGTGTGTGTGTGTGTGTGTGTGTGTGTGTGTGTGTGTGTGTGTGTGTGTCTGTATGTGTGTGTGTGTGTGTGTGTGTGTGTGTGTGTGTGTGTGTGTGTGTGTATGTGTGTGTGTCTGTGTGTCTGTGTATGTGTTTCTGTGTCTGTGTGTCTGTGAGTGTGAGTGTGTGTGTCTGTGTGTGTGTGTGTGTGTGTGAGTGTGTGTGTGTGTGTGTGTGTGTGTGTGTGTGTGTGTGTGTGTGTGTATGTGTGTGTGTGTGTGTGTGTGTATGTGTGTGTGTGTCTGTGTGTCTGTGTGTGTGTTTCTGTGTCAGTGTGTCTGTCTGTCTGAGCGTTAAAATTATTACCACCTTCTGTTGACAGATGCTAGCTTCAAGGCAGAGTTCCTGCAGAGCCACAACGAGCTCCGCGCTAAGCACGGCGCGCCTGCCCTGGCCATGAGCAACGACCTGTGCACGTCAGCTCAGGCCTGGGCTGACCACCTGGAAAACATCAATAAGAACAGCAGCATGATGAGCCTGCAGCATAGCGACACCAAGAACGGAGAGAACCTGTTCTTCTCCTCCAGCTCTGCGCCCATCAAACTCACTGGTATGTCTGCCACCCACATAGCCTACCATAGAGAACAAGAGAGGGCTGGCCTAATTAGGGCTCACAATGATTGGTGATATTATCATAATTACTGGGTGTCTGTTTCTCTCTCTCTCTTTGTCTTTCTTTTGTTCTTTTGATTCTGTCTTTGTTTAGGAAAAGAAGCAGTTGAGAACTGGTACAGCGAGATCAAGGATTATGATTTCAGCAATCCTGGTTTCGGATCTAACACAGGTAAATTGATTATCATTTGATATTTAATATCGTGTACCTGAGTGCTTGGATATTTCAGAATCTTACTCCACTTCAAAATAAAACATTAAAGAGTCATCACTTGTTGCACAGGAAAGCTGTAAAGCTAATTAAATGTATGTATATTAAAATTATGTATATGAGCTATCTTGTCCTTCTAATGTGCCTTTTCTTACTGTTTGTTTTAGGCCATTTCACCCAAGTTGTGTGGAAGTCTACGACTGAGGTTGGTGTAGGTCTTGCCATGGTCGGAAACGCTGTCTTTGTTGTTGGCCAGTACAGCCCTGCAGGAAACATCAGTAACGAGGGTTACTTTGAGAAGAACGTCCTGCCTCTGGGTAAGCATTCTTAAACAGAAACAACTGTCAT
>NC_137927.1:28183305-28188305 GCF_963457725.1 Sprattus sprattus
ATGAGACGTACATACGAAAGGTTTAACTTCAAATTTTCTGCTGATTTCATCCTGCAACTCTGTAGTCATCAAGTGTATTTAAATCACAAAACATGCATTAAACATACAAAAATATGCATTTTCTTTCTGAAATATACATTTATATTTTTCAACATCTGGTTAAATGTCCTTGCATTGTCACGTTGATGATATTGCCACGAGTGCACCCATATGGTAGTTTAATGTCACTTTAATTTAATTAAAATGTCACAGTTTTAAAATACCAAAGAACTTAATTTACATTTTAAGTGGCCATATTGTTCAGTCTTCTTTGTCTGATTAATTACCGCCACGCTTAAAGTCATGCAACTTTCCACACAGTGATGGAACTGATTTCCCCCTTATAGCTGTCGTTCCAAAGGTTAACGAAAGAAAACAAATGGAATCTTAACATGTTGGTATAAATACCCAGGCAACTTCTCTTGTCAGTCTCCATATTTCGGTCCTCATTTTTTTTTTTTTAACTAAGAACAGGCCTTTGAGTACAATAGCTCCCCCTGTTGGTCGGGACATATATTTGCAGTAAATGTGTGCAGTCAGTCATGGGTCCCTATGTGCAACCACAGGTGCCTGAAGGGTAAAGTTGTCAGAAAAAGAGAGGAGATCAAAAGGTGCAATATGTCAGTCAGTCATGTCTAGCCCTGAAAAGCCATTTTTTCCCAAAGCCTCAGGATGGCCACATGATTGAAGTGAAAGAAGTGAAAGTCCTCTCTATGGCAGAGGTGGTGTAGACACACACACTCTGAAATTAACCTCTGCATTTAACCCATCCAGGGAAGTGACACACACACACAGTGAAGTGAAGTAACACTAACCAGGAGCAGTGGGCTGCCATAGGCGGCTCCCGGGGAGCTGTGATCGGGGTTACAGTGCCTTTCTCAAGGGCACTTCAGCCGTGGATGTGGGCATGGGAGAGCAGTGCTCTACCACTTCCCCCGCCCACATTTTTCCTACTGGTCGGGATCGAACCGGCCACCCTACGGTTTCCAGCCTGACACCCTGACCAGTAGGCCACGGCTGCCCATGATTAAGCAGCCTGGAGTTACAGTCCTCATTCTGTATTCCGTTTCCCCTCCTCGCCGGAGAAAAAAGACTTCATAGAGAAAAATCCACAGAAAAAAAAAAAGGTTCATAGAGGGGTTACAGTGGTGGTGCTCTTCAGCATACAATTCTCTACTGAGTGACTTTTCTTGGAGGTGATGAAAACTAAAAAACACAGAGCTAAGATTATCCTACACAGGGACGTGCACAGGAATTTTGAAGGGCAGTTGCTCTGCCCTGGAAGAAAAGGGGCAACACATTCTTTTTTCTTCTGCCACTCCCCCGTCTATTGATCGCAAATTTTGCCAATATCATTTTAAACTCTCACTAACCGTTGCTGCCACGCCCCCGTCCCCTGGTCGCAAATATATATATTTCCTTCGGAAGGGCAACTTCAGTTGAGGAGGGCAAACAAGCTGTTGCCCGAACAACCTTAGCCCACTCCTGTGCACGTCCCTGCTCCTACAGTCCTGTGATGGCAAGGCTCTTCCTACCTTTTGTTCAGGGAGTAAAAGTCTTAAGTAAAGTTTTGTAAATTATTATTTTGAAAACTTGTTGGCATTGACATATTCATACTTATTCTTCAAGCCACATTTGATTGGTGTAAAGTGATCTTTCAGAGAGTGGGATGAGTGTGAGTACTGACGTAAATAAAGACGGAAGGAATCACAGCCGTGGGGTGAGCAGAACTACTTGGCTGCGTGTCAGAGAAAAAACTAATGACGAGACCAACACACACCTTGTCTTCTTCGAGACCCACTCATCATGTTCTGAAATATTAATAGGATTCTATGTTAAGAAGAACGCTAGACAGACGCTAACAGAAACTAGGTCCATTGATCCACTGCAGCCATGCAGAGTTTATTAGTCTATAATGAGGCGAAGGCTTTGACACGAACAGTCATTGTGCAATTTGAGTGAAAATCGAAAGAGTTTAGTTCCTTAGTTTCCTTACGACTAACTCCGTCGACTAAACCTGTACTCTGTGCAAATGTTACCTTATTTAAGCCCCTACTTGGAAGGCTTTAAACTGCCGGGGTGAATGTTCTTGGGTAAGATTTACAAATTGTTATTGTAGTTGCCATAAGTTATGCATCAGGGTTGAACAACATGGCTGTAGTGACAGTATTCATCACAGATAGAACAGTACATTTTAGGGATACATGCGCTGGGGGCGGGAATATGTACAGCCAAGAGCTAAAGGTAATAATCCATTTACTTTGTTCTGGCAGAAAGCAGTGAGACAGGAAAAAAAAAAAACTAACAAAAAATCCATATCTAAACATATCTCATTAACTAGGATCATTTTATATCTCCTTTATCTGCTCATTTATTAAGCACTTTGAAATAACAATGTCTATGAATTGTGCTACATAGCTCAAATGGCCTTGCCTTAGGCATGGTTTAAGTATTGAGATAACTGGTGAGTTCAAATGTGCAAGCAGTACTCCAGTGTGTACTTAAAAGCGTGAGCGATAAACACTAATTTTAGTTGATACACTGGAAAAGATGTTACATTCCTTGTGCTATTTGTTGGGGATTTCCCACAGTGACCAGACCTCTCACTGCCACATGCAAGTTACTCATACCCAACAACCTAGCTTAAGTATTATAACAACAGGGTGCTTTACAACCAACATACCAAACACTAACTAAACTGATCAACTACAAAAACATCAAGCAAACAAAGATGCCTTTGTGAGTATTTCAATGGGATTGTCAAGTGGGTATATCAGTGGTTCGTTGAATTAGGCCCACAATACCTCCAGAAGGCTGAACAGTGGCCTCTCGCACAAAAGCAATCCTACTGTCCTGTTCAGTAACCGGAAAAGAGTTGACCTCAAATCGTTTAATAAATACGGCAGTGCTTTTAAAACCTGATTATGTCTCCATAAAAAGCAACCCTGCGTTTTACAACCAGACAGAATATTGTAGTGTGCAGGGGAGTAGTGCAGCTTCCGTGTATGTGTGAGTGTGTGTGTGTGTGTGTGTGTGTGTGTGTGTGTGTGTGTGTGTGTGTGTGTGTATGTGTGTGTCTGTGTGTGTGTGTGTGTGTGTGTAATGCAGTTCCCAGAATTCAGTGTGTTCTCTCCTGTTCAGTGTGAATGTCAGAATTATGTGGTTAAGTGTTCGGTTTCGGAATGTTGCAACGTCTATCTTTTGTGACTAGTATTGGCATGCATTACTGTTATCATTTTAGTCCGCGTGTTATTTTGTAATGCCTGTGTCTGAGCCCTCGATGTTGTTCTGTGTACCATCAATGTCTTCATTGTGTCAAGATTAGACCTCCATCCTGTTTGCCTTGTGTTTGGTGTGTGTCCAAGTGGCCAATAGCGTTGCAGTCCCAGGGTCATGTGGTGTATGGGGAGCTGCAGTATAACCGAGATCTCTGCCATGCTGCTCCTTCTTCCCTGCTAGCTTGCTAACATATGTTTAATGAGTCAACATCCACGCACGACTTTCTTAATTAATACACAAATTAAGATTCAAAGGTGACTAAATTACTGTTTCCATCAAGCATATCAGCCGTAATTCACTGATTCTGCTGTCAGTTTATCCCATTAATGGTGCCTCCCGTTGAGGCGCTAAGCCCAAGCCTCAGCATATGTTTCTGACGCTGACGAAAGCTTTTGTTTGTTTCGCCACACATGCATCTGATACTAATGGGATTTAGAATGGCTTACGAGTGTACTTATAGACCTAAACAGACAGACTGAATACATTTTGTATTAACCAGTAACTGGCCAAATAGCAACCGGTCTTGGAATTAAAGCCTAACTTATGGTGTTAGCTGGTCTAGGGCCAACTTCGGTCTTGAATGATGATGAACAGCAGGAAACAACAGTACAAATTGATCCTTTTTGTATGTAGTTAATGTTTTATGCATCAGTCCCTACGTCATTGAATTCATATTTATGAATCAAACCTTACTCTATGCAAAGTGTTGCCCCAAGTGGTCTTGAATGAAGACAGGAGAGGAGGGGAAGAGGGGAGAGTCTTATCTTCCCACTGAAGGCGTCACCCTGTCAGAGAATCCTATGCCCTTATGGATGATGATATAAGTAAATGGCATATTGCTAAGTACAGCATTTTTTTTACACTACAATAATTGAACCTTATTGTATGGTGTTTCCTCAAGTGGCCCTGGCTGATGACAGGCGGGAGGAAATGGCAGGAAATGACACGCCCTGAGGGAAGCTGAAGCTGGGCTCGCTGGGCCTGGAAGCAGATGCTGAGTCACGGCAGACGTCAGCTGCGGCTGACAGGGTGACGCCTTCAGTGGGAAGATAAGACTTTCCCCTCTTCCCCTCCTCTCCATCTCCAGAGCGGGGTTGAACAGTTCCTGTGACTAAAAGATGTGTCTCATTAATCATTCTGCACTGACAGTGATAAACTGGTGCAAAAAAAAAAAAAAAGACAAGGAACTTTTTTGTTCGAAGTTAATCCCCTCCCAGCCGAACTCTACATAAACAGTGTCACATGCAAGGCTCTCTGCATGAAACATGAATGGAAGTTCCGCACGCAAGGCTGTATGAGAAATGAACATTTATTAAAGTATAATACAAAAGTCAGCGTTATTGTCTGAAATGCAAAGTGTGGTGCAAGCGGGTGTCTAAGTAGTGTACACATGTCCAACAAACAAACATAAACGACACGTCGAGGAGAGGGAGCCTCCTGCACACTGCACCAAGGCCTTCTCAAGCCCTCATTCCTCACACCTGTGGGCACCTGCGCAGACTCTGCTACTCAGCTGTGGAAAAAAGAGAGCACTGATAGCAGGAGCAGCGGGGCAGACCAGGCTGGGTCGTGGCAACAGCCTAGCAGAATTACTGCTCATTTCAGCCTGTATGGCTCTGCTTCACAGCTCTGTTCACCCAAAACCCAAACCCAAGACCCAGACACTATGCTATGGGTCTGCA
>NC_137927.1:28193305-28218305 GCF_963457725.1 Sprattus sprattus
CAAACATCTTCTGTCTTCTTCACTCCTACTCAAATAGTTGGCAAACACATTTAAGTAGCACTTGGTGACTTACAAGTGAGGGAGAGAGGAACATAAGCAAACAGCTGCTTGAGGAAAAAACATCAAACAAACAACTAGCGCAAATAACCCCCCCTGATTTCACATTGATCAGACTCAAGTGCCGGATAGCTGTGAGGAGTTGAGCGTGTTGAACTCCAAATCTGAAGAGCAAGGGCAGACATGCATGAGAATCACAGGAGATGAGGTTTCAGATGTTCAGGCTTTCAGACACAAAAACACACAAATGTTTTCATGCGAAATATTTTGAGCTCACTGGCGACCCACGGGAAATCAAAGGGGCAAGCACCTCTTCCCATTTGGTTGAACCTTTAACATGAGTAGATTGTTTTTTAAATTAAATCAAACGATGTGGAACATTTCGATTATGTGCACTTGGCTAGAAACAGCACACTGGACCACTTTTAATTTTAAAGGCTGTAAAACAAAAGAACAAATCATGGATTTTAAAATGAATCTTGAGACCAAAACTTGGTTTTAGGTCTTCATGCAGAGCAGAACAAAGATGTCCCAAAGAATAAAAGGGGGTTCTATTGCTGTCACTAGCTCCACTGATTTCTATTCTATTTTATTCTTTTCCATTCTATACTGCAACACAACCAGCTTTATGCAGTATATGAATGAAACGCTCTGATCAATAATAGTCAAGCATCTGCTCACTGAAGCATGTTCTCGTCTATAATGATAAACCACATTAGAAGTGATCCATAGTTTTTCAAGCTCTATTCCAGGTCGTTTTTCAACCGGATTTCCATCTGATGCATCTATAATGTCTATAATTGTGATAAATGACTTTAGAAACTTTACACTCATTAGACGCGTCAAGCACTGCTGACCACTCTTAGACATCTGGTGTTAGTATTGTGTAAAAATACAAATAAAAAACTATTCCTATTCTCCTCCAAAGAGGCCACTTGGTTTGAGCGCATTGTGGCATTGTATACGTGTCACAATGATAAATAAGGCAACGGGCAAACGTTTAGTTAAACGTAGAGTTAAATGTGGGCATGAACGTGTGAAATCTGTGACATTTATAATTGGTTCTTCATGAACCACTTTGAGTGCGCTGAAACATCACACTGCAGACCTGTGCAGCACGAACAGAAATCTATTCTAGTGCACTTTCTGATATAATCAGTGTGCTATGCATTAGATACTCTCCTCTCTCACTCACACACACACACACACACACACACACACACACACACACACACACACACTTTCTGATATAATCAGTGTGCTATGCATTGGATACTCTCCTCTCTCACTCACACACACACACACACACACACACACACACACACACACACACACACACACACACACACACACACACACACCGACACACACACACACACACACACACACACTTTCTGATATAATCAGTGTGCTTTGCATTGGATATTTCAGATGATAAGAGTGACCCCAGAATGACCTCAGGTAAGAGGTGCCTGGCTCATTACACTTCATACTTATTAATAATTCAGAGGTCAAGGTAGGAAAATACACACACACACACACACACACACAAGTACAAATGTGAACACCTGCACAGACATATAGAGGATGTGCTGTATGTCTCCCTCTCTCTCATTCTCTCTCTCTCACACACACACACAGACATGTAGTGCACAAATTCACAACACACACAGCACACAGACACTCACACACACATCGATACAAAGATAGAGCAATTATTTCTGTTTCTCTCCACCTTTGCTCTCTCTCGTTCTCTCTCTCTCTCACACACACACACACACACACACACACACGTATACTAACACAGACACACACACACACACAAACAGACAGACACACACACACACACACACACACACACACACACACACACACCCACACACACACATACACACCAAGCACACACACACACCACGCACACACACACACACACACACCACACACACACACACACACACACACACACACAAACACACAAACACACACACACACAGACACACACACATGCGCAAATTACAGAAACCCAGTTCGCACCCATCCCTAAAAGTAGCGAGCCACTTTGGTAAAACTTGAACAAGCACTCCACCAAACTCATGACAGGCAATTTCAGCTCCCGTCTGTCTCTCCTCCACTCAAGGTTTCGTTCCATCTGGGAATTGGAACAGGATTTTTGGGGAGATATAAACTATTCATGGCAAACTGGTCTACCTCTCCTGCAATGCATGTTTAGAATATGAACACATTCACGTCTTTCTTTCAAGATCTTTATTTCACAAAACCTCTACTGTCATCTACTGCTCACTCTAGTCTTCATTTACAGTTTTTTTTCATACTAGTCGCAATACCATGTACACTTTTACAGACACACACCTGAGCACATCTGTTAACTTTTGGTGCCAAAGGCACCACAACTACTTCATCACTTAATGTCCTAATGACTGAATGAACTAAAAAACACAAATGACTTGAAGCGTTGCATAATGCATATGTTATGTGCCGCTGTATCCTCTATTTATGCATAGTTTAGTGTTGCATTGCAAGAGAAAAGAAGACAACAAAAAAAACGTTTGACACCTCTTATATAGCGCGATATAAAACAAGCACAGTAAATAATGAATGAAATTCATCTATTTAGCCCTCAAGACAAGCCTATGCTACATTTTCTGTGGTACACTATATTACAAAAAAGTGTCCAGACACTTCTCTTTCCCAGTGCAGTAAGTGAACCAACTACCGCTAGAACTGAGCTGCTGCCCTAATGCTGATCGGTGGTGACATTCTTATGAACTTTGCTCCTACAGTACCGCAACACTCTCCCTTGCCTTGAATCTTTAGAAAAAAATGGTTCAGCACATCTTATCCACACCTAAAATCCCAAGGCAAGGCAAGCTGTTGTCATGAAAAATGTTTTGGATCTGTTGGTTTGCCTGTTACAATACTGTAGATACCACTTTTGAATGTGGCAAATTTACCGTGTGTGATCAGTGCTTAAGTGGATGAAAGTGTTTGTTGTAGTTGTGTCTTTGTGTCATTCATAGCCCATGACTTACATATACAGCAGGAGTAGTGGGAGAATGTCTTTCACGATAAGTGGATCTACATTTTGTCTTCATGCATGCACATTTCAATGCAAATGCTACACTGCACCACTTTTATATAGTTGATAACAAGGCTGCAAACATTAAATAAAGCAGAAAACCAAATAATCTTGTTAGCAAGAACCAGAATAATCTGTCTTATTTCAAGTGTGTAGTTTAATGTGTCTGTCAAAATACAGCATAATTCCATCTACAGTGATCTACATTTTTTTTTTATTTTGCACTGAAAGTTTACTGTTGAATGGTATCTAAATGTCCGCAAATATTACTGTGTTTTGCTGGTGGTGAACATTTACTGAGACAGGTATCCATGAATTTCAGAAGTGGTCATTGAACATATTTTGCATCAATGCAAAGTACCCACCATTTAGTTCACATAGTCTATTAAAATGGTGTTTTGAAATGGTTTACATGGTATTGAGACAAGTGTGAAAATGATTGTAAAAAACACAACTCTCCTCCCTATAACCTGTTTGGCAAATCTAGCTGTTGGTTATTGGCTGATAATTGCCTGTTTCTCAAACACATTTCACATCTCTGCGTGATTCACATCCCAGCAATGATCCCCAGAGAGAGTTTATGAAGAGGATACTCTCCCAGGTCCTGGCAGCCATTAAATGGTGATAGCACACAGTCACCTGAATGTAAAATACTTACAGGAATAGGAGCAGGCTTCTCTCCATGGCTTCAGCTGTTCAGGGAACAGGAAAAGGGTGTGAGTGGCTAGCAGTGCTCTGTGACATACTGTGTGTGTGTCTCTCTCTCTCTCTCTCTCTCTCTCTCTCTCTCTCTCTCTCTCTCTCTCTCTCTCTCTCACACACACACACACACACACACACACACACACACACACACACACACACACACACACAGACACACACACACACACACACACACACACACACACACACTTACTTTCAGTATGTGTACACATTTACACTCACACAAATAAACAAACAAGCAAACAACCACACATATGCAACGCATACTAACAGACAGAAATGCATGGCAGCTATATTTCAACCACTTTTTCACCTCTCTTTTTCTCTCTCTTTCTCACACACACACACACACACACAGAGAACAACAAACACATCTGACTCTCTCACTCACACACACACATACACACACACACACACACTAATAACAACAACCACCTCAGTCTCTCTCTCTCTCTCTAACTCTCTCTCGCTCTCTCTCTCTCTCTCTCTCTCTCTCTCTCTCTCTCGCTAACTCTCTCTCTCTCTCTCTCTCTCTCTCTCTCTCACTTTTGTGTCCAGCACTGGCCCTCAGCTGGTGTTCACATCCATGTGCTGCCACGGCCCCGAGCCTCTGGCCCCAGCCAGCACAAATTCCTCACCAGCCTGAAGTCCGCTACTGTCAGCAAATAAGACACGGCAGGACCCTAACAGCACGCGCAAACACACACACACACACACACACACACACACACACACACAGCAGCACCTACAGAGCATGCACACACACACACACACACACACACACACACACACACACACACACACACACACACACACACACACACACACACACAAACCTACACACACACACAAACACACACACAGCAGCACCTACAGAGCATGCACACACACACACACACACACACACCGACACAAACACACACACACACACACACACATGCTCACACGCACACACACACACACACACACACATACACACACACACACACAGACACACACACACACACACACACACACACACACACACACACATTCACACCCACACAGCAGCATCCCGAGAGTAAACACACACACACACACACACACACACACACACACACTAACACACATACATACAACTATACTCACCAACACATACATATACTCACAGCATTATCCTAGAGCCAACACTCACACACACAGACACACACACACGTCTGAGGGGCTTTACTGGGCCCTGCTTTGGGCCGGTGGTGCTTGGCTCCGTGGGCATGCAGAGATGTTTCGGGAGGGCAGGTTCAGGGTGCTAATTAGCTTGGCAGCTGACATCAAATAGCTGCCGGACATGTGACAAGAGGTCAGGCTCGCTAATGGTGGAGCGTTAGACTTAAAGGGAGGTGATCTGGCTTCAGCAGTGCTTGGACAGCTCACATGTCTCAAATAATAATTAATGCGAAGAACCTAAAACGGTCTAAAACACTCAATCAATAAGATGCAGGAAACCTTCATGGTTCTTTGTGGAGCAAAGTTTTAAAAATGTATGCGTCGGCTTTCAGGTAATTGAATTAATTACGCTTGCTTAATATCAGTTTGTTTGTCAACCGGGTGTGTGTGTGTGTGCTGTGTTCCAGTCTAGACAAAGCCATAAAAAGTCTGAACGTACTACAAACATCACTCTAGCTTTTTTTGATCGTTAGGAGACTACACCCCTCTCTATGAGACGCCCTTTCACAGCGCCATTATTTGAGGTCATGCAACAGGTAGTGGTTTCAGCCTACAGGATGCGGAGTATTGTTTCGAGAGAGCAGATTCCCTGAAACCGCAGGGAGGGGTGAGGGTGTCGGGGGAAAGTAGCAACATGTTTACAAGCCTTCCCTCCCCCACGTATCTTGATGCTGCTTCGCAGAGTATTATTAAGAATAATGCGATAAAATGAATACATTAAGTACAGAGTAATTTGCCAAGCACCCAAGTGGTGTTGCCAAGCACCCAAGTGGTGCTACGGAGAAATGATTTAACCGCTTTTTGGCCAGTTAAAGAGAGCAAAGTGATCGTTTTGCAATCTTGGTCTTGATTATTGTATCTGCATTGAATTCAGTCTTGTGTTTTGAATAGCCTACTGAAAGACTAGATCATCTATAATATGCTATCAATATCCTGCTTTGTATGATTCGTAACATTTTCGCCATTCTATTGTGTGACTAGCCATAGCTACTTTGTTAGCCGTACTACTAAACATAAAAGACACATTCCTGCTCATCAAGGCTTGAAGTCGATGTGTTGACATGTGCTACAGGAAGTGTCCTGTTGCGCTGGACTGGCTGTTTCCCACTCAGAACCACTCTTCCTGGACAGATGACCTTTGGTCAGAGTCACAGCCAAAGCGAGCCCTGGCACTGTCATCTACTCAACGCCCAGGTGGGGTGTGAGAATCTCCGATGGGGAGAGGGACAGAGAGAGAGAGAGGCCTGAAAGGGAGGGGGGGGGGGGGTAATAGTAGAAACCTTTCAGTGCTCCAGTCCAAATGCACACACACACACACACACACACACACACACACACACACACACACACACACACACACACACACACACACGCATACACAAAGAAAGAGCCACCTAAAAACACTGAAGTGGTATCGACAACCGCACTGTTTGCCACTGTAAATTGAGCACTCTGGGCTTCCTTTTGTCTATCTCTTCTCTGTTCTCTCTCTCTCTTTTTCTCTCTCTCTTCTCCCCTCGCCTGCTGAAGGCATGCTGAGGTCACACATCTGTGTGGACCCTAAATGAGTTTCAACTGCCGGTCCATGTAATCAGTACTACCCTACTTTCACAAAGACCCTGTATGGTAATCAACCCGCTGTTACATGACACATTTTTCTCCCCAGAAAACTACCTTGGTGTATTACATAACTAATCCCCAGTGGCACATTTCTGTTCCCCCAGACTGTGCAGCATTTACATATTTTTACATGGTCCGTAAAAGCTTGGATTGGTTAATGAGGCAAAGCAGCAGTCCTCTTTGAAGTTTAGTGGAAATGCCATTGTACAACGGGGGAATGTGTGTGTGTGTGTGTGTGTGTGCGGGCTCTGAACCGCAACACAATACATATCCTCGGAGGCGCACACGGTATTACCTGACAAGCAGGAGAGGTTGAAGACATGGGCTGTAGGCAACTGTTTTGGGCTGACACATCCTGTTTTGCTGTCAACTAAAAAGAGGGCCATGCAACTAACAATAGCATTGGGGACAATCCAAGCAGGCTGAAAGCTTCTCTATTGGAAACAACAGAATAAGATCAAAGTAAAGTATGATTGTCACTGTTGCGTGTAATCTCTAGTGCTGTAAATCTACAACCATTTAATCCAGTAATTTCATGTTTTCATTTATCTATTATTACATATTATGCATTTAACTTGCATGCCTACATCAGTGACAGAACTGGGTGTCAGGGACTTCAAGATTAAGACCATATTTTGGGATGTGTATAACATCAAATATAATAAAACTAATCATGGATAAAGCCGTATATTCGTTCGACAAAGGCGAAACCACCTTCCCATACCAACTCCAGCGCTTCTGCCTTTCCCACCTCGGTCTAAGTTTGGGGATGGGTTGGTCCAAGGAATGATGTAATTCGTCTCTCTCCTGCTAGCAAACACATTCCTTCGTTCCTTTCCACCGTGCGGGCAGTATGGAACCGTTCAGCGCGCACAAATAACGCGCTTATTCCTGTTAAGAGAGAGAGAGCTGCGAAACAGGAACAAAACCAAACGGAATATATGTTATACGAGGAGAGCTGTACCTCAGTGGATAAAGTTTTAGGTGAGATTGGAAGCTTTTTCTGCTCTGAACTTGTTCAATTCTAGGGGAAGCGCTGATTGCGCAGGGAAGCGGTCAAATGCGTGTGAGACGGGTGATCAGTGCGCACCAGAAGGGCACTATGTTTTCCTGGCTGTTCCAACTGTGTGCGTTATTTCAATATGCTGAAGAAACGACCTAACCTACCGCCACTGTTATGAATGCAGTGCAGAGTTGAACTGTTGGGCAGTGGCAACTGGGAGATTATGAATTCAGAATGGATTTGACACAACTGACAACAGTACTCTATAACTCCACGGAGGATAGCAATGCTACAAACACGGCGAAACCTTTTCCACACACAGTGGTAACAGCGGCGTTAATCATCCTCGTCGTTACTCTCGTAATTGTGGTCACGATTGTGGGTAACGTTCTGGTTATAGTGGCAGTTTTAACCAGCCGAGCGCTCCGCGCGCCACAAAACCTCTTTCTGGTGTCTCTCGCCTCAGCAGACATCCTCGTGGCTACGCTAGTGATCCCCTTTTCTTTAGCCAACGAGGTCATGGGATACTGGCTCTTTGGGAGCACGTGGTGTGCCTTTTACCTGGCCTTAGACGTTCTGTTTTGCACCTCATCCATCGTTCACCTGTGCGCCATTAGTCTGGACCGGTACTGGTCCGTAACAAAAGCGGTGAGCTACAACCTTAAGAGGACGCCGAAGCGCATCAAGTCCATGATAGTGATAGTTTGGGTCATATCAGCTGTCATTTCCTTTCCTCCTCTTATCATGACCAAACACAACGAACAAGAGTGTCTGATTAATGATGAGACTTGGTACATTCTCTCCTCTTGTCTCGTCTCCTTTTTCGCGCCTGGGTTTATTATGATCACAGTGTACTGTAAAATATACCGGGTGGCAAAACAGCGCTCCTCCACTGTGTTTGTCGCTAGGAATGGCTTGGAGAGGAACCCCTCACAGTCAGAGACTTGTTTCGTTCGAAAGGATAAGTTCGAGGTGGAGAGTCCCAGTAGCCACAGCTCGGGAAGTATTCAACACCAGGAGGAGCTGGACGACATTGACCTGGAGGAGAGTTGTGCGTCGGACAACAAACCCAAGAACTCCCGCTTCTCCAAGCGAAGGAAGGTGGAGGGCTCAGACTGTTGCCCTAAACAGAACTGCCGCGTCTCATGGGCTTCTAACAGACAATCCCAGTTGTTCCAAGAGCAGAACAACAGACGGTCCGCATCCAAAACTAAAGTGGCGCAGATGCGAGAGAAACGCTTCACGTTTGTGCTCGCTGTAGTGATGGGAGTTTTTGTCCTCTGCTGGTTTCCCTTCTTCTTCACGTACAGTCTTCACGCTCTCTGCAGGGAGAGATGCACCATTCCCGGAGCCTTGTTCGACGTATTCTTTTGGATAGGTTACTGCAATAGTTCAGTGAACCCAATTATATATACTGTTTTCAATAGAGACTTTCGGAAAGCCTTTAAGAAGATAATATGTACAAGTAAAAAACGCACATAAACTATTTCTCCCACATCGTTCAAATGTATTTAAATGTGCACAAAATGTTTCATGGGAAATGTAAATAAATGTTCGTGTATAAATTGACTGTGATCAGAGGTAGATATTATATTATATGTGCAGTGGAAACGTGAGAAAGAGATTTTGAAATCATGTTAAAAGTTGGATTATTTTATTTATTTATAAAATTTTAATTTGCTTACAACGGGTGTTTCAGAGGGGTTTGGAGTGCAGGCTGTAAATGAATGTCACATTTGAGCATTTATCATTATAACCCTTAAGCCAACCAACCATATCTGAAACTTTGTAATGTGCATGCAAACTGTCTCTCATCTTAACACAACGGCCTAGATTCACTCGTAAAAACAGCATGGTAATTTAGACATCCGCGGATCATGCTGTGTAATGCTGACTTACTGCCACCTGCAATCAGAATCAGTTCTTCACACATTAAAAGTTTCAGGCAATTACGACGACAGGAATGTAATTAGCCACAGGAATATGAAAATAATAATTCGGCCAGCCTCTGCACGAAGATCAAAGAGCCTCGTAGGTTAACTGGTGTCTCAGAGGAATCCCCACACGCTGTCCTTGGTACTGAAAGGTAACACCCCCAAAACGCAATTGGAATAACTCTGGCTCACCTTGATTGGGGTTAATAGGCAGGGGGTCAGCACTGCTGCAACATATCATTTAAAACTCCTTCTACGTTCTGCCTTTGCGTTTATTTCTTTTTAATTGAATTGAAATTGAATCGGTAGTTAGCATTCTGCTCGGTTCAACTCTTTTAAATTAGGAGACTATTAGTAAGCATGATGAAGGCACGTACTTTGATGAGAATTTTCAATCTCACTGTGAGAGAGATGACGGACTAGATGTGGGCATGGGGAATTGCTCATGTAGATCATTAGATTAAATTTAAAAAGTCCATTTGAAATTATGACTGAAGAAATGGACTGTACAATTGGACTTTAAAAAGCTGTCACGTATGAGCTCAGACGATTTAACTTGATTAACTTGTGTAATTGTCTCACTATTTCAGCAAAAAGAGCCATAACAATCCAGCTCACAAAAGAGTAATCTATTGGGAAAAAACAACAGAATTTTGAAAACATTTCTTAACGGCTCTTAATTGTAATCCACGACTTTATCCCTAAGATATATGAGAAGCAGAATGTGCCTCAATTACTCAGCCAAGTACGTAAGAGTGAACAGCTAAGGGGAGAAAGGAAGTTTTAGCCGAACTCTGCGTGATATCCAAATGAAAACAGCATGACATTCTCTGGAGGACAGAGTGGAGCATTTCTCATTTTAATCCCTTTCTTCGATGGCTTTGCAGTGCTGTGGGGATTTTAAAAATAGGGCACGGAATCCTTTTGGTTCTGTTTCAATGAGCACTAAAACCTTTCAACATTCCTTTGTAAAGCACTGTACAAAAGCATTTATTTTCATTATCACTTGTGCAAAGTACTGATGTTGAGAGAGGCACAGCCTACGACAGACAGCTGATGCACTATGATTGACAGACAGGATGCACTCAGGCTCACGCTGTTGTTCCGTTCAGTCGGATGGGGAGATGTCATGAAGGGGGCGACAGTGCAGCCATAGTGAAGACATCTGCCCGTCAGTCCTGCAGCAGGGTTTTGTTTACGCCTTTTGTCCCTCATATTTGTTTACATATTTATTTTCAGCGACTAAAAGAAAACAGTAGAGAGGACACTCTTTCCTGCAAAGGGCAGCTCACTTCCACAACGTAAGGGCTATTGTCTGAGCCGTAGCGGGTGTCTTGCAGCGAGCGCCCTATTTATAACTACAGAGACATTTCCTCCCGAGGCCAGTTGTGGCTCAGTGCCAGCCGAGAGGGCCTTGGGGGGGGCTTGGGGGGGCTTGGGGGGGCTTGGGGGGGCTTGGGTGTGCTCCGGGTCCAGGGTTCAATGCATGAGAAACTCTAGACCCTAAGATCTCTTTGGGTTTTCCAAGGCAGGGGACGCTAGAGGGGCAGACTCATGGACATCCCAGAAAGGGGCCTCAATTAATTCCCATAAGAATATCCCCCTGCAATTTGGAGGATGTATCTTTAGACTGGGCTTCCAAGATACACAGTGATCAGAGAGGTTTTAAGCACGAGCCCATTGCTCACTGTTTATTTGACATCCACAGTGTGTAAATATATGCCACAGGGCCATGCGTTTAAAACTTTAAATATACAATTCTATTTTTGAAGAGGAAATCAGTCAACAAATAACACAATTAGAATTATAGAAATTGCCTAGGGAGTTGGAATCCATTGTAGCGTAGAGCCGAATTTGTCACAAACTGCATTTACAGAACATTCAGCATATGATAGAAGGTGACTTTCTTGAGCCGAGTTAGATGGAAATTACCCCTGGTTTAAAATAAGGCAATTCTCCTTTCAAAGTATAATTTGATTAGGAAAGAAAACAACCCAGATGTTTAATCAGTCCCATGTATCAATCAGGAGGCATTGTGTTCAGTATGTGGATTGTAGGTAATGAGCTACATAAAACAAACACACTGGAACTTCACCTCAGTAATAAATGCAAGAACATGCAAACAAGTCTACTCGATGTGTACACAACTCAAAAACAAATGTATATCCTATTATGGTTCCACTTGCAATTAGTGTTCCGATGTCTTCGCACCATTTCCCACTAGAACTGCTGCATGCAGATGAATTCCCCTGCCGAATCTTGTTTTCCCAATTCAATTATCTTTCCAATCAGCTGCGCTATCGCTGCGAAAAACAACACATTCAATTAGCTTTTGTGGGGGGTGAGTTTGATATTTTGATGCGGTGGGTAATCAAGCAGTTCCTGTTTCTCCCTCTCTGGTGGGCTTCTCATGGGTGCTCTGGAGAAGGGTAGCTTCAAGACCAGCCCTTACTTTAGGCCTCTCTCTCCCAGTCCCCTCTCTCTCCCAGTCCCCTCTCTCAACCCCAGTCCTCTCTCTCTCCCAGTCCTCTCTCTCTTCCCCATTCCTCTCTCTCGTTTGAGTTACTGTAGGCTTCTCTTTCCCAGTCCTCTCTCTCTCCCAGTCCCCTCTCTCTCGTTTGAATAACTTTAGGCCTCTCTCTCCCAGTCCTCTCTCTCTCCCAGTCCCCTCTCTCTCCCAATCCTCTCTCTCGTTTGAGTTACTGTAGGCCTCTCTCTCCGAGTCCTCTCTCTCTTTTGAGGTACTTTAGGCCTCTCTCTCCCATTCCTCTCTCTCTCCCCCAGTCCTCTCTCTCTCCCAGTCCTCTCTCTCCCCAGGCCTCTCTCTCCCAGTCCTCTCTCTCCCCAGGCCTCTCTCTCCCAGTCCTCTCTCTCCCCAGGCCTCTCTCTCCCAGTCCTCCCTCTCGTTTTAGTTACTTTAGGCCTCTCTCTCACAGTCATTGGTCCCCTCATGACGCACTGCTTTGGGGGTCGTTCACAGTTCACACAAGGGACACTTTTTTCCCAGCAGGTGCTTGATTTCAATGGTTTTTAAAAATGTGGCAAGGGAAAAGCTAGACCTCATGTTTATTTGAAAGAGGCGCAGGCAGAAAATGGTGTACCAATTTAAAAATAGTGCAATGTTTGCAGCATTTTTTTCAACAATGGGTTGTTGCTTAGCTGCCTGTCTAGCTAACTGTAACATTGCAAAGCATCAACACCAACCTCCACCAGTCATTTGTTTAACTCTCTCATTTTGTTTAACTCTCTCATCTGTTAGGCTGCTTTAGGCGTCTTTCCTAGGCCTCTCTCTTGGGTTGTTTTTAAGGTCTCTCATCTCTCCCAAGCAGTTCTTGCTCTTTCAGTCCCCTATCCCGTTAGCTTCTCTCCTCCTGAAGTCTCTAAGTCCTCTAAGTCTCTCTCTCTCTCTAGGCTTGTCCTGAAGCACTGCTTCAGGCCTCTCTCTCTCGGCTCTTAGACAGCTCCAGTCATTTCACCTTCTTGATGGTGATGCTTGACTCATATTCCCAAGCACTCTGACCACGGAGCAGTGCATAAAAGAGAGAGCGCTGCGGAGGAATGAGGGATGGACTACCAAGCTAAGACATACTTCTGCCCTTTACTCTCTGTTCTCTCTCTCTCTCTCTCTCTCTCTCTCTCTCTCTCTCTCTCTCTCTCTCTCTCTCTCTCTCTCTCTCTCTATCCCACTCTCCTTCCTCAACACCAACTTTAATGAGGACTGCAGCAGACCTGCGAGGGCAGAATAAATCCTGTTTCAACACAATAAAAAAAATAAAATGGACACAGCTATTCACTTGAGATATCACCTCACAGGCAGAGAACGGTGAGCGTAAGAAAAACTGGATGGCCTAAATTCGAAACATCAGCAGTGAGGGGTCAGGGGTTAGGGTTCAGGGGTCAGTAACATGCATTATATGATATAGGTGGCAATAAATCATACAGCATAGAAAACAGCAGTAGTTTTCCATTTCAAATGGCTTGAGCAGTGACCCTAGCAGTGACACATTATATGATATAGTAGGTGGTAATACATCAAACAGCATAGAAAACCGCAGTAGATTTCCGTTGCAAATGGCGTGAGCAGTGACCCTAGCAGTGACACGGGTCTACTCATTTAATTAGCTATTGCCGAGAGGAACCCGGTGCGGGGGTACGCAACCATGACCCGTCGTCACACAAATAGTTTTTGTCAAGATGAGTCACCGTGAGAGGAGAGTGTAGCGCTGAGGCTGGATGGAGCGTACATGGTGATGGGGGCCCAGTTCCTTCGTTTCCCGCCCACCTGGAGGGGGAGCAATGTCAGGGTCTTGCAGCTTTTTCCTCTCTGAGTTTTGTGACAGCCGCTGTAATTTAGACAATACCAAGTTAAATTAATTAAAGAACTTTTCAACCAGAAAAATAATCAGCACCTGAAGACTGCAGGAATGCCCAACATAAAAGGGAAAAGGAGGCAAAGCTGCATCGGTTTTACACCTCTCTCAAGATGCATATGTAAAATATATGTAACACCCAGCTCCACTAACCTGATAAAAACATAATGCATCTTTGGGACTTTACATAACAACTGGGAAATGTGTATGTAACATTTCATTAAAGCAAGCTCTTATGACAATGGCTCTTATAACTCTCAGCTACTAAAGACAAACATGGATTTGTATGGTTAGAGGGGAAAAAAGAGAAACACTGTTTCTGTCCGTGTTTCACTCTTCCAAACACTCTTCTGACAATCCATATCAGAAAGACAAGCAGAGTAGAAATGATCCCCATTAACTGTATGTCCACATCTATTACACACACATTACAAACCCTTGATTTGTGCTTGTGAACACAGCTATTACACACACATTAAACATCCTTGATCTGTGCTTGTGAACACAGCTATTACACACACATTAAACATCCTTGATCTGTGCTTGTGAACACAGCTATTACACACACATTAAACATCCTTGATCTGTGCTTGTGAACACAGCTATTGCACACACATTAAACATCGTTGATCTGTGCTTGTGAACACAGCTATTGCACACACATTAAACATCCTTGATCTGTGCTTGTGAACACAGCTATTGCACACACATTAAACATCGTTGATCTGTGCTTGTGAACACAGCTATTGCACACACATTAAACATCCTTGATCTTTGCGCCATGAAAGCTGTCAAATGGGGGGGATGGGGATGTTTTGTAAGTTGAAAAAACAATAAAAAGTATGTAAAAAAAAAAAAAAAAACATCCTTGATCTGTGCTTGTGAACACATCTATTGCACACACATTAAACATCCTTGATCTGTGTTTGTGAGCACATCTATTGCACACACATTAAACATCCTTGATCTGTGCTTGTGAAGTGAACACAGCTGTGAAATCTGCAATGACACAGAACTGCCATGCCACCTGAGCAGCAGAGAGTGAATACAGACCCACGCAAACAATGATTACACATAAGCGCTGCATTCCCATAAATGCACCCTACAGCGACGACAGAGCCTGTATGTAGCATTGTTTCTATGTCACTATGGATTTCACAGAGATTTCTCACTTTGAAAGCTTCCATAGGGCCTCTATGAGCCACAGCTGAAGGGTGCAGGTAAGAACCTCTTCATTATGACGCCCCCACAGTGCGTGGTGTACTGGTGCTGATCCAAATAGGGGTCGGAGAGAGGGCCGTTCTCACAGCTTCACGCGTGACGTCAGCCCTGCATGGCGAGGGACGGTCCTGTCCAGGCCAGACTCTGTTAGGGTGCTGGATTAGTTCGGAAAGGTTCAGGCACAGAAACACATTTGGGTCCAAATTACTACGCAGTTCTGTCCAGTATACCATGGACTTTTTAATCAGAACTTTCCTTGGAGCAAACTTGAAAGTCACAGTAACTGTTTTGGTTTTGGAGAGTGACATTGTCGTACATTTGAGACCATGTTTGCCGTTTGGGCCTCCGTGGGAAAACAGTCAAAGGCTTCCCGGTGAGTGTTTTGTTTCAGCCTGTCCACGACCATTTTGAGAGGCAGCTTTAGTAAACACTGAACTCCGAAATGCCATTTCCACAGGCTGCGTGTGCGACAAGGGAGCAAAAAAAAAAACCGCGTCCAATATCTGAAGGAGAGCCACAGCAGAATGACTGTTTATTCAAATCCCTCCTCCGCCGGGCTTCACTGTGTGGATAACACTGGCGTCAGCTCTTTCTGCTGGGGGAAACAGTTTACGCCCCAAATTAAACATCTCTCAAGGGCCAGCATGTGGGCACGTCAGAGATGTTCCCAGAGAGCACCTGGATCCACAGCAGATCTGGCCCCCGTCTGGGCCGGACACGGTTAATCCAGGTCAGACCAGGGCCACGTCTGGACCAGATCCGGAACAGAGACCCTTAAGACTGTGAGGCTCAGCTTTTACAGCACCCAGTTCCTAGTTGGCGCTCTCTCTCGCTCTCTCTCTCTTTTTCTTCTTTCTATTCCTAGTTAGTGCTCTCTCTCTCTCGGTCTATGCCCCTAATTAGTGCTCTCTCTCTCTCTCTCTCTCTATCTCTCTGTTCCTAGTTAGTGCTCTCTCTCTCTCTCTCTGTTCCTAGTTAGTGCGCTCTCTCTCTCTCTCTGTTCCTAGTTAGTGCTCTCTCTCTCCCCCTCTCTCTGTTTCTAGTTAGTGCGCTCTCTCTCTCTCTCTGTTCCTAGTTAGTGCTCTAACTCTCTCTCTCTCTCTGTTCCTAGTTAGTGCTCTCTCTCTCCCCCTCTCTCTGTTCCTAGTTAGTGCTCTCTCTCTCTCTGTTCCTAGTTAGTGCTCTCTCTCTCTCTCTCTCTCTCTCTCTCTGTTCCTAGTTAGTGCTCTCTCTCTCTCTGTTCCTAGTTAGTGCGCTCTCTCTCTCTCTCTGTTCCTAGTTAGTGCTCTCTCTCTCCCCCTCTCTCTGTTCCTAGTTAGTGCGCTCTCTCTCTCTCTCTCTCTGTTCCTAGTTAGTGCTCTCTCTCTCTCTCTGTTCCTAGTTAGTGCGCTCTCTCTCCCCCTCTCTCTGTTCCTAGTTAGTGCGCTCTCTCTCTCTCTCTCTCTGTTCCTAGTTAGTGCTCTCTCTCTCTCTCTGTTCCTAGTTAGTGCTCTCTCTCTCTCTCTCTCTGTTCCTAGTTAGTGCTCTCTCTCTCCCCCTCTCTCTGTTCCTAGTTAGTGCGCTCTCTCTCTCTCTCTCTCTGTTCCTAGTTAGTGCTCTCTCTCTCTCTGTTCCTAGTTAGTTCTCTCTCTCTCCCCCTCTCTCTGTTCCTAGTTAGTGCTCTCTCTCTCTCTCTGTTCCTAGTTAGTGCTCTCTCTCTCTCTGTTCCTAGTTAGTGCTCTCTCTCTCTCTCTGTTCCTAGTTAGTGCTCTCTCTCTCTCTCTGTTCCTAGTTAGTTCTCTCTCTCTCTCTCTCTGTTCCTAGTTAGTGCTCTCTCTCTCTCTCTCTGTTCCTAGTTAGTGCTCTCTCTCTCTCTCTGTTCCTAGTTAGTGCTCTCTCTCTCTCTCTGTTCCTAGTTAGTGCTCTCTCTCTCTCTGTTCCTAGTTAGTGCTCTCTCTCTCTCTCTGTCCCAAAGTAGTGCTCTCTCTCTCTCTCTCTGTTCCTAGTTAGTGCTCTCTCTCTCTCTCTCTGTTCCTACTTAGTGCTCTCTCTCTCTCTCTCTCTGTTCCTAGTTAGTGCTCTCTCTCTCTCTCTCTGTTCCTACTTAGTGCTCTCTCTCTCTCTCTCTCTCTCTCTCTCTCTCCCTGCAGAAAAAGTGTTTCCTGTGACGGATGAGGGGCTGCTGAGGGTGCTGAGTGTTTGCTTACAGGCTGCTGGCATACTGTAGATGAGTCTGAGAGGTGGTCTCATTGTTTCACACTAAAGGATGAAGGAGGTGATGACAGGGCTGCACGCTAGGACATGACATGACCTGAGCCTGCCGACACACACACAGTGTGAATGTATCAACAGTCATGATCAGTGATGGTGAGAGATGAGAGAGGCTGAAAGAGAGAGAGAGAGAGATAGAAAGAAGAAGAGAGGCAGAGAGCGAGAGATAGAGAGACTCTTGGAGGAGAGAGAGAGATTAAAGTGTATACAGTAGGGCTAAACGTCCCTCCTGTGTACATTTGGATGTGTTCAAAAGTGGAGCCTTCTGACTGACTAAGACCCTAACAGGACGTCCTCATGGTTTGATCATGAGCCACTCTCAGAACACACACTGCGTCTGCATTCTCTCTGAACACACACTCTCTGAACACGCACTCTCTATGAACACACACTTTCTGAACACGCTCTCACTGAACACACACTCTCTGAACACACACTCTCATACCGTCAAGCAAATATACCGGCAAGCAAATATACACACACTCTCTAAACACGCACTCTCTATGAACACACACTCTCTGAACACGCACTCACTGAACACACACTCTCTGAACACACACTCTCATACCGGCAAGCAAATATTTTATTTAGTGCCTGCCTCCCCAGCTCATTCTGCACACACACATTCCTCAAGCCTTCTCAGTCTGTCTCCTCACGGTTGACAAAATGGACTCTCTCCCCTTCTGTCTCTCTCTCTTTCTCTCTCTGTCTCTCTCTCTCTCCCCTTCTGTCTCTCTCTCTTTCTCTCTCTGTCTCTCTCTCTCTCCCCCTCTGTCTCTCTCTCTTTCTCTCTCTCTCTCTCTCTCTCTGTCTCTCTCTCTCTCTCTCCCCCTCTGTCTCTCTCTCTGTCTCTGTCTCTCTCTCTCTCTCTCTCCCCCTCTGTCTCTCTCTCTTTCTTTCTCTCTCTCTCTCTCTCTCTCTCTCTCTCTCTCTCCCCATCCCTGCCATTCTTCCTGTTCAAATGAGTATTCAGACAGTTTAGATAATAATCTTTATGAATGCCTGCTGTGTTCTGAAGGACATATAGATAAAGACAAGTGCCTTGAGACAATTTAATTGTGTTGGCACTATATGAATAAAATTAAATGGAAATTTAATTGAATATTACTAGCTTCTTTATGGGGTTTTTTTGTAGTATTTTTCATCGATTGCAACACGTTGCATCGGTCCAGATCCGTCTCTGACTGGCACTTCCTCTCTTCCTCCTCCTGTCCTTATTTCAAACAGGTATATGAATTCTTGGCTGCTCTCCCAATACGATAATGTCAAACATGACTGTCTTCCTGTATTTTACATGCTGGCTTTCCAAGCTTCCCAAGGGCCCTCCCACACACCCACACACACCATTAGCTGCGTTATATGTGTCCTCTGACGGTATATTTAAAGCCCTCTGTTTAAACACCCCTAATCTTCTCTTGACGCATGTGAGGGAAGTGTTGATAGGCATGTTGTCTAAGCTAGCACACTATGGCAAGCTGTGGCCAATCAGTGAATGCATGGCACACTAATATTAGCAGCTGGCAATGTGGTCTCAGAACAAAACTCTATCTGGCTGAAAAAGAATGGCTCCAGTGGAACCCTTAGAGAGAGAGCGCGAGAGAGAGAAAGAAAGAGAGCGAGCTAGAGAGAGAGAGTGAGGGAGAAAGGGAGAGAGAGAGTGAGGGAGAAAGGGAGAGAAAAAGAGAGAGGGAGAAAGCGAGAGAGGGAGAAAGCGAGAGAGGGAGAGAGTGAGAGAGAGACAGAGTGCGAGAGAGCAAAATGTGAAGAATGTCAGTGTGTGTTCAGGGCTTAGAAAACAGGCCATTCAAACTATACATTGGGGTAGAAATGTCAACACATCCAATATGCATCTAAATCAATGAATCATGCGTAAAGGCGTATATACATACATACATACATACATACATACATACATACATACATACATACATACATACATACATACATACATACATACATACATACATGTGCTGGTGCACACCTTGGTGACTACTGCAACGCCCTCCTAGCGGGCCTGCTGGCTTGCGTGGTGAAACCACTACAGATGATCCAGAAAGCGGCGGCGCGTCTGGTGTTTAACCAACCGAAGAGGGCACACGTCAACCCGCTACTCATTGAGCTCCACTGGGCTGCCTGTTAGCTGCTCGCATAAAGTTCAAGTCACTTATGCTTGCCTACAGAGTGATTGCTGGTTCTGCTCCCACCTACCTAAATGCTCTTGTAAGGGCAAATGTTACACCCAGGATGCTGCGCTCGTCTAGTGAGTGTCATTTGACTCTGCCGTCTGTGCAAGTACGGCAATCCAGACTATTCTCATTTGTTGGTAGAACGAACTGCCTAGCACTCCCAGAGCAGGGGGGTCTCTCTCTACCTTCAAGGAACTTCAGAGGGCACCTCCCTTCCTGAACTGGCACTACGACTAGTGCTTAACTTGGACTTACAGCGGTTACATTCCTGCACTTCTTTTTCTTTTCTATCTAGTTTTTTGTATTATTTCTTATGTAAAGTAGTATTTATTGTTACACCAGGGTTCTAATGCTCGTAGCTTGACTGTTTTCTCCCTTGTACGTCGCTCTGGACAAAAGCGTCTGCTAAATGTAAATGTAAATGTAAATGTAAACTGTACAATGACATACATACATGCAGCAGCCGGTCATGGGAAAGTGAGAAGGGCCATGGAGGGGTGATGGGTTTGTGATGAGGAAGGGCTGTGTGTGTGTAGGAGGGGAAAGGCCAGGAGAGGCCTGGAAATCCTCTGATCCACAACACACTTGACCTTGACCACACGTGACCCCTGTCCATGGGAAGTAGAGAAGATCCGGCTGCTATTGTGAGGCAAAGGAACCAGCCTGTCACGGCCATTGTTCCCTCTTATCGCCCGGCCTTTGCCTAAATAGATGCTCTCTCATCAACCACAATATTTATAAATGAGGAGCTGGCAACAAGTCAGGTATGGTTTCGCCGACAGTGTCTTCTGCTGAGCCTTGTGAAAAACATGCGGCTCTTTGTTCTTTGAAGATACAGCCGCAGCCATACATTCACATACAAGCACACAAACACACACACACACACACACACACACACACACACACACACACACACACACACACACACACACACACACACACACACACACACACACACACACACACACACACAAACTGAACTGAACGTCATTAGAGTTTAACTGTCTTTTGTCTGACTCATAGTCCTGCTGCCTTACACCTTCCATAATAAGCAGGCTCATAGCTATAGAGTGTCAGTCCTAATGTGTTGGTGTGCTGTGCATCATGGAATGGTTTTCAGGTTGTTGTGTCCCTGACTACCTGCCTGTCATAAACGTGTGTTTTCTAGCTCAAAAGGAAAGTAAAGAAAAACAGTTTGTCCTTCAATTAGACACACACACACACACACACACACACACACACACACACACACACACACACACACACACACACGCACACAAGCACACACACACACACACACACACACACAATGCACAAGGTTATGTCCGTGCTTATTGACTTCATTCAGACATTCAGCGGCTCTTCTGAGTGAAAATTGAAACGCTCCAAAGCAATGTGACACAAGTGTGGACATCAGATTTCCACAGTATGGCATTGAGCTGAATATTTTCACTGAGTCATCATCCTCAAGTGAACTGAGAACAATCACCGGGCACGTCATTGACATCCCATAAAAACAGCCACGGAAAAAAAAAAAGAAATCATCAAGTGATGACCGTTTATCATCGTATTAGTTTCACTAGGGAGATATCCTGTCTGCTTTGGTCCCAGTCCTCTGTCAGCCAGTCCAGGCGTTATTGTCCTTAAGAGCAACACACCCTTAAGAGCCCAGGGGGGGCCGGAGCACCATGAGGAAGCGATCAATCAAACGGACGTCCGGAGATTGGCTTTGACATCCCAGCTGTGCACGAGGAGCCCTGTTTATACTGAGGGATTCGCTCGCATTCCTGCGCGTCGTGCCGAGCGCCGACAGAAGAAGAAACAGACTGAGAAAACAAACGTGATACTCGGGAAAACTCGGAGAGTGGATCAGAGGGGTCGGAAATGTGGATGATAAAAGTTGTAATGGTAAATATTTGAAGTAACAAGCAGAGAAAAAGCACTATAAAAAACTGAAAATAATCATTAATTAAAGATACCTTAGGGATGCAATCGAAGTGAATGTTCCTTGCTAGGCTTAAGCATCACTTTCTCAGTGCTCTCTCTCTCTCCCTCTCTCTCTCTCTCTCTCTCTCTATCTCTCTCTCTCTCTCTCTCTCTCTCTCTCTCCAGGGTGATGTTTATTTTTGAGGCCACTGACTTTTTCTTCCACATTATCCATCATCTTGGATGTGGCTGTGCATTTAACCCCTTTGTTTCAACAGAAAACACAAAACAAACTGTTCTTGGACTGATTGTGTGTATGTGTGTGTCTGTCTTAGAAAGAGAGAGAAAGAGAGAGAGAAAGTCAGTGTGTGTGTGTGCCTGTGTGTGTCTTTGAGTGTGTATGTGTGTGTATTTTAAAAGATGATTCTTTACTAAGTGATTACAGTTTTTTCCTATCGTTTTAGGCAATTTACCTAAACCATGTTCACATTCCCTAAACACTTCACACAGTGAGCATACCAGTAGACCATGTGAACCAAACTGTGGTTACTTGCCCCTATGCTTAGATACAAATGCTGGCAATGACGCCTTCTTCCAAATTTCATGGATACCTGTCCCAGTCAATGTTCACTACCGGCAAAACGCTGTGGAACTACAGCATATTTTACCAATGTTTAGATACTCTCTTCAAAACAGTTAACTTTCTGTTCAAAACCTTACTTATCAGTAATTTAGATCACTGTGGATGGAAAGATGCTGCATTTGGACAGTCAAATTACAGTTTTTTCCTATCGTTTTCGGTCATGTACCCATACCATGGTCACTTTTCCCTATCACTTAACACAGTGGGCTTTAGAGACACACACCTCTGCATATCTGTTAACCTTTGGTGCAAAATGCACTACAACAACCACACCACAACCAATGCTGCCATAACTTAACACATGTTTCCTCTCAGAAAACAATGACCTAAAAAACACTAACATCTTGAAGCATTGCCAATTGCATATATAAAATGTTGCTGTGTCCTCCAGTTTAGCATAGATTTCCTGTAGTGTTGCATTGAAAAAAGAGAAAAAACACAGACAAACACTTCTTTGGACTACAGTAATACAATTTGTAATATGACAGTAAACAAATAATTCTAAAATGCTGAAATATGTCAATCCAAGCCAAGAATCTGCTGGCAGTGTTCATATGTCGGTTTCCCTCTCACAAAAGATGTCACAATTGACAAGTGCTGTAAATGTACTTTACTGTAATTGCAAATACAGTAAATGACTGTTTTATCAGAAACCTAAAATAAGATTTTTTTGGGGGGGGAAATTATGTAATATTTGATCAAGAAACAAATCACAAACACAACAGATTTTCGTCAACATCGTAACATATGGTTTCTCTTGCCATTCATCATGGATAAAATCTTTGTGCATGCCTTATCCAGGCCTGGAGTCTTCGGGGGCTATGTCCATACACCCAGCAGCAATTGCCTCTAAAAGTGACATCTGGTCCTGTGGGCCTTGGTCATAGACCTTCCATCTCCATGCGAGAAAAAATCTCAATGGGGCTGAGGAAAGGAGAGTACGGCGGCAGGAATAGGGACACCATCCTAGGATGCCCTGCAAACCACCCTGTGACTTGGCGGGAGTTGTGAAAGGCCACAATATCCCATACAATCACTAAAGTTGCTACTGTAAATTCTGCCTGTCTAGCTGTATTTCAAAAAAGGAATTCCATGCCAATTCACCAAGAACTATGGTGCACAGGAAAACAAAAATAATAATAATTAAAATAAAATAAATAAACTATCTGCTAAAATAAGAATATTTTTTCTTATTCAAACATATAACTTCATTTGTCAGTCCAAATGCAGCATCTTTTCACCTACAGTGATCTTAATTACTGATAAGTTAGGTTTTCAACTGAAAGTTAACTGTTTTGAACAGAGTATCTAAACATTGGTCAAATATGCTGTAGTTGCACAGTGTTTTGCCGGGAGTGAACATTGACTGGGACAGATATCCATGAATTTTGGAAGAAGGTGTCATTGCCAGCATTTGTATCTAAGCATAGGGGCAAGTATCCACAGTTTGGTTCACATGGTCTACTGGTATGCTCAATGTGTTAAGTGTTTTGGGAATGTGAACATGGTTTAGGTAAATTGACTAAAACGATAGGAAAAAACTGTAAGTTATATGTTTGAATAAGAAAAATTATTCTTATTTTAGCAGATAGTTGACTGTATTTATTTTTATTTTACTAATTATTATTATTTTTGTTTTCCTGTGCACCATAGTTCTTGGTGAATTGGCATCGAATTGCTTCATTGAAATACAGCCAGACAGGCAGAATTTAGCAACTTTAGTGATTGTATGGGATATCCTGGCCTTTCACAACTCCCGCCAAGTCACAGGGTGGTTTGCAGCGCATCCTAGGATGGTGTACCTATTCCTGCCGCCGTACTCTCCTTTTCTCAACCCCATTGAGATTTTTTCTCCGCATGGAGATGGAAGGTCTATGACCAACACCCACAGGACCAGATGTCACTTTTAGAGGCAATTGCTGCTGGGTGTATGGACATAGCCCCCGAAGACATCCAGGCCTGGATAAGGCATGCACAAAGATTTTATCCACGATGAATGGCAAGAGAAACCATATGTTACGATGTTGATGAAAATCTGTTGTGTTTGTGATTTGTTTCTTGAGCAAATATTACGTAATTTCCCCCCCCCCCCCCCAAAAAAATCTTATTTTAGGTTTCTGATAAAACACTCATTTACAGTATTTGCAATTACAGTAAAGTAAATGTACAGCACTTGTCAATTGTGACATCTATTGTGAGAGGGAAACTGACATATGAACACTGTCAGCAGATTGTTGGCTTGGATTGATATATTTCAGCATTTTAGAATTATTTGTTTACTGTCATATTACAAACTTTATTACTGTAGTCCAAAGAAGTGTTTGTCTGCGTTTTTTGTATCTTTTTTCAATGCAACATTACAGGAAATCTTTGCCAAACTGTAGGAAACAGCAACATTTTATAAATGCAATTGGCAATGCTTCAAGATGTTAGTGTTTTTGTGGTCATTGTGTTCTGAGAGGAAACATGTGTTAAGTTATGGCAGCATTTGTTGTGGTGTGGTTGTTGTAGTGCATTTTGCACCAAAGGTTAGTAGATATGCAGAGGTGTGTGTCTCTAAAGCCCACTGTGTTAAGTGATAGGGAAAAGTGACCATGGTATGGGTACGTGACCGAAAACGATAGGAAATAAGATGGCAAATGTTCCGTTTTAAGTCTGTTCACCACATCCAGAGTATATTTTGGCCTGCTCCTTTAATCTTCATTTCCCATCTCTCTCTCTCTATCTCTCTCTCACTCTCCCGCTCTCTCTAATAAAATGTTCTGTC
>NC_137927.1:28223305-28225805 GCF_963457725.1 Sprattus sprattus
CAACAAGACGAACAGACACTGCTACTGCACGTGGTACTAGTCTCGTAAGCCCTGTACGATGAGCTGTACAGGTCTCTTCTGTCCCTGAATGTGCTACGTAATAACAACTACATTTATATCACTTATTGCCTAATGTGTTGATGTGGTGTGACTCATAAGGTTAATCTATAGGTATTAAATGTGTCAAGTAAGCAATTCAAAAGTCCTCAGATGTGTAAACAGTTTATCAATGCAAATTTCCATTTCCACGTTATTTAAAAATGTCTTTGTTCTGGCTATGTCATTGTTTATCCGTAGGATTGCTCTCTTCTGGAGTTACTTACTTTCAGTAGTTAGGAGGAATCTGTTTTAGACACTAACTGGGCAGGATTACTCTAGGTCACAGCAGAACGGTCGGATGGTTTGACACGTAACACTTACTGTCTGCTGGAAGAGTTATGTGGATGTCCGTGAGTGGCTTCTTTGTGAACTCAGATAAATCCTTGAGGAACAAGTAGTACCTTCTCAGACAGACATAATTAATTTTTTATCATTTTTAGCCACAAGCAAACCAGACAAATTGGGCAAGAAAAGGCTGAGACTTTTTTGACTTTCAGATGCTAGACTGGTAGCCATCTTTTGACCAGCAGTGGTTCTTAGTAAATATTCTACATGTATTGTTCTTTTGTGTAGCACAACATGCTACTTATTCTTGGTGTCGAATTATGGTTTAAGGTCTTTGGCATTTAACTGACAGGAAGTTGAGAGGCATCAAGTCAGACTTTGTTGTTTGATTGGATAGTGTATAAAGTGTCCAAAATACTCAGTTTCTCAGTTACTCAGTTTCAACACATTTCTGAACTCATCTCTGGCAGTAAATGGTGTCTAAGAGTCGACAAGGCACTTGCTGTGACTGTGGCCCAGCTAAACTGCTTTGAATAAGGCTGGTGTCCAACGATTCCCCCGTTCCCACCTGCCTCTTCAAATCCTGAGTGAAACCTCTGTTGGTGCATCGGGGGCCAAGGCACCGTACCCTTCTGGAAGTTGTTGTGCAAGCCCAGCCTCGGGAGCTATAAGTTGGCCCCTGAGACGCTCTCTAAACCCCAGCACTTTTCATGAGTCAGTGTGCCTGTGGCTGTGGAGATGGGCAGCTCAGCCCGACAGCTCTCAGTCTGAGTGTCCTGCCAGCCTGTGCCTGAAACCACAGACGGATGCCTCGAACACGCCAGAAGCCCTTTCTAGAACAAGAATAAGTTTGCCTTCAGAGTGAAAGAGAGTGAGAGAGAGAGAAAGAGAGAGAGAGAGAGAGAGAATTTGAATTTGAATTTGAATTTGAGAGGAGAGAGAGGAGGAGATAGAGAAGGAAAGAGAGAGGAGGAGAGAGAGAGGAGAAGAGAGAGAGGAGAGGAGAGGAGGAGAGAGAGAGGAGGAGCGAGAGGAGAGGGAGAGGAGGAGAGAAAGGAGGAGAGAAAGAGAGAGGAGGAGAGGAGGAGAGAGAGAGAGAGGAGAGAAGGAGAGATAGAGGAGAGAGAGGAGAAGGGAGAGAGGAGGAGAGAGAGAGGACAGAGAGGAAGAAAGAGGGGAGGAGGAAAATAGAGAAGAGGAGGGAGAGGAAGAAAGAGAGGAGGACAGAAGGAGAGGAGGAGAGAGAGGAGAGAGGGGGAGAGGAGGAGAGAGAGAGGAGAGAGAGGAAGAAAGAGGGGAGGAGGAAGAGAGAGAAGAGGAGGGAGAGGAAGAAAGACAGGAGGAGGAAGAGAGAGATGAGGAGGGAGAGGAAGAAAGAGAGGAGAGAAGGAGAGGAGGAGAGGGGAGGAGAGGAGGAGAGAGAGGAGAGAGGAGAAGGGAGAAAGAAGAGAGAGGAAGAAAGAGGAAGAAAGAGAGGAGGAGGAAGACAGTGATGAGGGGAGAAAAAGAGGAGAGAAAGAGAGAGGAGTAGAGAGAGGTATTACCATTATTATTTTTACTATTGTTATTATTATATTGTTATTATTATTAGTGCTTTGGCAACATTGTATCGTACATCCATGCCAATAAAGCCATTTAAATTGAATTGAATTGAATTGAGTGTGAGTATGTGTGTGTGTGTGAATGAGAGAGAAAGAGACTGTGTACTCAAGATTATGAAAATACCTCAAAATCCCTCCCATGTTATTTTTGAACTAATGTCGGATATGGGGTGAAATAAATGTGGACTTGGGAAAACAATTTTCTTTATGCTACATAGTGCTTGTGGTTTTACAATTGCTACACATTTCAAAAACATTTAAACAAGTTCACTGTTCCAGCTATATACGTACACTAGTAATACATCTTTTTGTTAGCTTGACGTCCTTGATGTGGTGTAAACAGGCATTGTGTCTGTCTATCCAACAGGAGAGTGAAGCCAGAAAGTGGAGAAGGAGCCCATTCTAGTCTTAATTAAGGAATACATTAATGATTCTCTAATTAACCAGACAGATGGTCAGTGAGGGCCCAGAGAGGCCTTAATGTGGGCTACTCAGAGCACGGAGACTCTTGGCTC
>NC_137927.1:28235805-28315805 GCF_963457725.1 Sprattus sprattus
AGCCTCTAAAAGCAGGGATAGAGACTACCACAGCCTCTAAAAGCAGGGATAGAGACTACTATAATCTGAAAAAGCAGGGATAGAGACTACCACGGCCTTAAAAAGCAAGGATGGAGACTACCACAGCCTCTAAAAGCAGGGATGGAGACTACCACAGCCTCTAAAAGCAAGGATGGAGACTATCACAGCCTCTAAAAGCAGGGATAGAGACTATCACAGCCTCTAAAAGCAGGGAGAGAGGCCACACAGCCTCAAAAAGCAGGGACAGAGACTACCACAGCCTTTAAAAGCAGGGAAGGAGACTACCACAGCCTCTAAAAGCAGGGATGGAGACTACCACAGCCTCAAAAGCAGGGACAGAGACTACCACAGCCTTAAAAGCAGGGACAGAGACTACCACAGCCTCTAAAAGCAGGGACAGAGACTACCACAGCCTCTAAAAGCAGGGACAGAGACTACCACAGCCTTTAAAAAGCAGGGATGGAGACTACCACAGCCTCTAAAAGCAGGGACAGAGACTACCACAGCCTTTAAAAGCAGGGAAGAAGACTACCACAGCCTTAAAAAGCAGTTTTTCTCTCCTGTTTCAATATTGACTAATTTACTGCATGTATTATTTATTGTGCTTTCAAACAGGCTCATTCGGAGATGACATAGATCCAACAGATGCGCTCCCTTCCCCTACATGCTCGATGCAATGCGAACGCAGGGAGGGCATGTCAATAAGGAGCAGGAGCAGCTCTAGGCGCTGAACGTATGAATATATGAAGAGAGATATCATGTATAAATGCATCCTCTGTAGCCTGCGTCGAGAAGTGGGGGCTCTCTATGCTTGACGTTTGTTCGGCTGCATTCATACAGGATTTCAATTCCAATGCGTTATTGTCCATATGGAGACTATGAGCTATTCAGATAGTGTTTAGGGCTGAAGATGTACGTAGCTATTGATTCCAGGAATGAACTCTAACCCTATTGAGATGGCGAGCGTATTATGTGGATGAATGCTGTTGGTAATTCTCGCATAGATGCCGCAGTCAGAGTGCATGCAAACATCTCATTAAGGAAGAGGGAGCTGGCCTTGAGGTCACAATACAAGGCCTAAGGCAAAGGAATTCCACTCAATTCTAGAACTCAAACATACAAATATGAATAATTCCCATCAAAACTTCATACATAAACAAATGTATTTACATCATCTGTTCTCGCCACACTTTAAGACCCACTTCCAAAAGCCCACCCACACAAGGCTCATGAGGACACAGGCCATGTTGCTATGGACCTTCAGGTGGAAATAAATCATGCATGAGGCTCAAAGCCTGAAAGGAAGGCTGTGTTGGCATGGAGATAGAGCCAGCACAGTGTAGTGACAGGAAAGGTCGATCTATGGAGATTGTTTGTCAGAAGCACATACATGGATGTCTGCTACGAAAGAGTGCGTACTGTACATGAAAGAAGTGCTAGTCACCGCAGTGGAATTCTAAACAGTCCGTCAGTCTCGCGTTTCTATCAGAACCACAAGCTGCTTTTATCTTTGTACGCCTTCTATATTTCTTTTCAGCTTTCAATTACTTGCTATCTCTGAGTCTTTTCATACCTTTTTTGTTCCAGGGGTGGGAAGACCCACGAGCCAAGGCCGAGAGAAGGAGAGATTATCACTGAATGGACTACTACAATGCTATGAATGTCCAACACCTCTCTTCTCTCAACGCATGGACCACTTCTTATCATCCTCAGGGACATCAAGATTACTGCTCTGCTCCCACACCTTATATCCACTCACTTCAACATCATCTGACTGAGTGTTATCTCCTGTTTGAACAACATACTCTATTGACTTTACTTAGCCAGGAAAGGAGTCAGATGGACTTGTTTAAACCCTCATTTGGCTAAACAAACACCGAGCGAAAGCCGGAGCCAGAGACCGTCCACGCCAATTTGATTTCCCTAATGGGGACCCTGCCAAGCCCCGGGTGCCAAACGAGGCCAGGATGAATCCATCATGGCAGCCTGACACCTGGGCAGCCCTGTTAAGTGAGTCTGCGGCGGGAAGGATGGGCTCATTGGAGAAACCTATCAGGTGCACAACACTAATGCATTACCCATCACAAGCTCACGGGCTGGGCCGAGCTGAGAGAGCTGTCAATTAAAACTAATTGTTTATGTGGAGTGGAGAGGAGAGGAGAGGAGAGGAGAGGAGCAGAGGAGTGGAGGTAGCACTAAAGAGGACAGCTATTTTATTATTTATTTATTTTTTGTTGCACCCAAATCGTTATTGGGCTCGATAAATTGGAGGGTTGAGGAAAATAAAACCTCTGGCTTGCACACATTTCTAGTATTATTTCACATTCTGTCGAGGAGGTGGAAAATTCCAAACCCAAAGGTGAATCTGCTTCTGACAACTCCATGATAATTTGAGGTAAATATTGAGATGCACTGTGTGCTGTCCTCAGGCATCTCCAGTCTCCTCCCCTGGCAGGACGCCAAAGCAAACCTTATGGGGATCTAGGGGAGGTCATCCAGTGTTTTAATTTCTGTTTTCTTTTCCAGTTAAATGAACATGAGTGCCGGTATTACTCTTTCAGCAGGCCTCCCTTGTGTAAATACCTCGGCTCCGCGCCATGTCAGGAGGCTCAGATGGGACATACAGCGTCCCTCTGACCCCTGAGCCCCCCACCCCCCCACCCCCCCACCCCCCTGCCCCCTCAGCAGGCAACAGCCACGCTATACATTAAACGCCCCGAGGGATGGGGGGATGGTGGAAACGCCAGTTCTGAAAACTCTCCAGGAACATATTTTTATGAGAAAAGAGTGGGAGGAGAAAGAGAGAGAGAGAGAGAGAGAGAGAGAGAGAGAGTAAGAGACAGAGAAGAGGAGGGAAGGAGGATGTCTAAGGAAGTTTAAGGCCAGACAGAGCGAGGGCAGGGTTCACTAGTAAGAGTATAATAGAGCTATCCATAATATCTATGGGCCAATTAATGCAGTTCAGCCTCACCTTTTGGTTCATGTCAGTGAAAGGCTGACTGAAGGAGCCAAGGAGCCCAAGGCTTCAGGCGGGTTACCCTTCTCACTTTACACACCCCAGAGCATTATGGGAGTTATCCGTGTTATTAGATCTTCCCAAGGCAAACATTGATTCACACTGTTGAGAACATACTGTGCCTGCAAACATAACATGCAGAACAGAAACAAAATTAGTCATGATCTTTCATGGTAGTCAGACGCAAATCAGACTACACAAAGTTCAAAGATACATACCCACGCCTTCAGTCAACTCAAGGACTTGTTTACGATGTTTCAGAAAGCTTTTCTTCCACTTCGAACATCTCACAGAGGACAGCTAGAGGGCATGATCTGGGCAATGTTCCCAGACTGTCAGTTTACCTGATCATGTCTGAGATACTAGGTGTCTGACTGGAGAAATTCCAGAAAGTTCTGCAGGCATCGGCTAATTTGGCTTCAGAAGCAAACTAATATTACATTTGAACAGAGAAAAGTGAGCAACAGTGAAGAAGAGACAGTTCGGAATCGTACTCACAGTATGAACAAAGATAGCTGAGAGGCAATCAGCCTTCTGTGAAGCTCTTTAAAAAAAATATAAACTGTAGATTAGTTTGGAGGTGTTATTTGAGTTTTGTTTCATAAGAAATAGTGAAAAAGAAGGAGAATTACTAGATTTACAGTGATTACTCACTAAAACATGTACAACATGTCATCATACTGCCATGGTCGTACAAATGTTTATCAATGTGAGTGGATCAGAATCTACTCTACAGAACAAATTAGAATTAAGTAATTTAAGAATACTTCCTTAAGTTAGAATTAAGTTACTCACACGCGCAGACACTCACACACTCACACACACACACTCAAATGAAGCATGTCATCAGCAGCCAGGCCTGAATAAATAGACATCTAACATTTTAAAAGCTTGGACATTCATTTTACTGCCCTTTCATTCTGAGGCTTACACAAGAGCTCAGTGTTTGATGTTTTAAACGATTAGGAACACACAAGTCAGGTATAATTTATAACCACTGGACACCCAAACCAAAACTGCCTTTAGTTTTAACGGTTAGCAGAAGTCACCCGAAAGCACAAAGTGTCTCATCGCCAGAACTTTCCGTCTCAAACTGCCCTCCCCCACACAGGACCCGTCACTTCATTACATGCCACTTTAGTTAGCCTGTGTCTTTATGCCAGACCTGACTGAGAACGATGAAAGTTGGAGACGATCACATTGACTAACAGGGCCAGTGCACCCATGGCTCATCGCTACAACATGTGGAATGATGCTTTAGAAAGCCCGCCTTCTTCTGTGTGGAGTTTCGGGTGTAAACGCAGCTAGCTCTCAGTCCTCTGAATCCCATTAGTTGACTCATTTGTGGAAAAAAACAACAACAAACAAACAAAAAGAAAACAAACCGTTGGAATGTTTTGGAGCACCTGGAGGTCAGGGAGGTTACAAGAGAATGTTTACACTGAAACAGTCATCCTTGTCCAACTGTCACGACAACACACAACACACAACACACCAGAATGCAGAGTGCTGCTGGAACTCCCTGACAGGACCAGCATTCCATACATATATCAGAGCAGAGGCCTGCTTCTTCGGCACTATAGACTATATATGTAATAATATATGTAATGCAATATGGTTATATTACTCCATTATTGAACCTTCATGTGTTATTGTAATGATGACTCTCGTGATGTTTGATGCCAGGAGGAGGATTGGGGAGAACGAAGTGATGTGAGCCCAGGGCCTGTTTGTTTAAACATCCTGTACCCAGTCGGATGAAGATGAGCTCAGTCTAAGTAATATCAGTTTGTCTATCAGTAACACATTGTTCTCTGTTTGAATGTGTGCTGTTTAGATAATTATAACAGAACATGGCATCATAAAATTCTGTTTGGGTTCACATTGAGTGTAGACAGATAACGAATACTTTTATGGGTGAGATTCATCAGTCTATTGCATCTTACATCTGGCGGAAATAACGCATTGTTTCAGGGTATCCCAGTGGTGTAGGAGCAAGATGCAAAGCAGTGATTCTTGAGACTTGGGACAAAACATGTCCGTGACATAAATCACAGTTTTTTTATCTTAAAATGTACGTAATATATTTTAAAAGCCTCACCAAACTCATCAACAGGACAAGGGTAGCACAACAAAGTGTGTTTTGTTGTTGTCTAACATTTTGTTTTTATTCTTAATGATATGATATGTGACCAGTACCTACAAAAACCCATGTCCGAAAGCAGGTCACATCACACTGCAATGCTTTAAAAAGTCTGAAAAGTGATATAAAATTGAACTTTATCTATATCATATGTAAATAACATAGTATTTATTTCACAAACATTAAAAAAAAATATTTTGAAACATTTTGAATTTACTTTCTGGTCAGTTGAACATGTGTCCAGAGTTTTCGTCAACACCATCAGACTTTTTTAAATTGGGAAAAAAATCAGGAATAATTTAGGGCAGCTTTAACTCAAAGGACCCCTTTCCTTCCTCCTTGGTCTTCCTGGTGACATGAGAAAATTTGAGCTCTGGTAAGTTTTTAATGATACTTTGTTTTTCATATCTATTTACTAATATGCACACGTCACAACCATAGCGTATCGACTCCAAAATGGCTAAAGAGTCAACATTAGAGTAAGATGTTCTGCAATCTAGTGTTTATTTATATAGATTGGCTGGACCATGATCAACAGATTAAATCTAGTTTAGTGTCAACTCCTTCAGATATATTTTTTATCGTTTTTTAAAGAAAATGGTATCTGTTTCATTCCTTGAAGGATATTTGTTCAAAGACTAACACATTTCCAATGTAGATGTGTATTTTTAATGCTTGAAAATGTCTCTGTTAAATCTGAAGGTTAAAGACAAATGTAATTCGTGATATGATTTCAATTCTACTCATTAAACATTGACTTCTTTGGCTCTAAACTTTAGTTTTTAATGATTTAAAGACCTGTGTACATTATAAGGGGAACTGGGAAAACTAATGAGTAAAAATATTTCTGATAAGATCATTTCAAATAATTTCCATAAGTATATTTATGTTTATGAAGGTGTTGACGAAAATCAAGTGCTGACCCAGCAAACATTCAATTAACATAAAAAATCTACAACTGGGAGGTTGAACCAAAACATGTTTGGATAGACAAAACTTAATTTGACATAAATGTAATCATATATTTTGGAAGTTATCCAAATGTTTTTTGGGAAAATCAAAACCTGTTTTGTCCCTTATCTCAAGAATCACTGAAAGACAACATCTATCAATAAATCATGCCAACTCTAAAATACATCTAGATATTATATATATAGTTAAGGGCTAGTTCACTGCAAAACAATCAGGGCAATATATGCTTGTATTTTGTCTGACAACATATTTCTTCTTACCAGGCATTTTTTTTTTAATGTAAGAGCATTTCACTTGCTTCAAGAGTTTCAGTCCTTAATTATCTTAATAAGGTATTATAGCTTGTCACTGAGATTTTACTGGTTACTGGTTCTGAGCAAGTTAATGCTTTAAACTAGTTTGATCACCACTTACAAGTAAAAAACTGCTTTGTCAATGCAGCTTAAAAGGGAGGATACAATTAAGATGGCAGAAGATTAACATAATAAAGATGTAAAATGCCATAAGGCATATGTGCTGTTATTAACCCGAGAAGCTCTGCCCGATACGTCCTTCAGCCTGAGGGAGACCGTCTCCAGTTATCTGCATAACCCTTCACAATCATCCTGTCATGTCCGTGAGAGTGTACAGAGGCAACAGGAGGACAATCACAGCCAGTGGTTCAGCTGTCAGTTTGTGGCAACCTCTTTCTTCAGCTGGTCGAAAACACTGGTGTGTGACCGCACTCTCCATCACAGTTTTCTGCAACTGCAGCATAGACTTCAAAGATACACTCGATGCCCTTAGTCCAGCATAAGAATCTGTCTCTGGTGAGCTGTCTTCAAAATAGTGGCGGTGTTGTTCCTCCACTCCAGAGGTTTGGTCATAGTTTACATCAGGCTTCTTAAAAGAACGACCTTTTTCTGCCAGTTGACAATTGATGTTTGACAGCTGAGGCAAATTAAACGTCACCCTCTTCAAGTAAACCACAATCAGTTTGACCAATCTTTAGGCCGAATAATGAACACCGTAGCCTTTCTTACCCATGTTTCTAGAAGTCTCTTTTCCATTCCCAATGAGGGCCATCATGATTAGGCAATGTAATCTGCAAGTTTATACTTTTAAACTTTTTATTATGAATAACGAATAATGACATAATGAAGGTTGCTACATTCTCTGTCACATCTTTTCATCAGGGTATTGTGGGAGTAGTGAGAGACAGCACCTTCAAATTGGAGAAGAGATCATCTACCTGTACTGATCTTTAAAAACTGCCTCCTGAGATAAATGCATTTATCTAATTATCCCTCTACCCACACAGACCCAGCTTTGATTGTATCCCTTTTTCAACTGTGTTCGCATCCACAAAAGACAGAGAGTGAAGGCAGACAAGAGGGAGGGAAGGAAAAACGAGAGAGAGAAGAGAGAGAGAGAGAGAGAGAGAGAGAGAGAGAGAGAGAGCAGTAGATTGAAAGATGAAGAGGGACTCTCATTAGATGGAAATAGGGCAATCCTATTATCCAGACTCTGTCCCAAGGTGGTGTCATTTGTTCTTGTCAACTTGGATTCTTTGATAATTGCCTTGGTTGTCCGATACAGGTCCGATACCCTTTAGGATGTCAGGTAGTTGCCATTACTTTGGGGCTGAAGCTCAACTCAGCCTTGTAAACTTGCTGGCAAACACAAGCTGGCTTACCATAAAGCAAGTCCTTAAAGCAGACAATTATGAGGAGAGATCACAGACATCCAAGACAACAAAGGCAGCTTTAGATGGCGGAGTGCTGTGTTTGCAACTAGGAATTTTCAGAGCACATTCTTCACATACTCCCGTCTAAGCGCACAGCAGACCAGACTTCCTTTACCAGATGAATGTGAATTAGTTTGTTGAATGCAGGAGAGTATTATTTCTATCAGCTAACAGGTCTGGGTGACATGCTCAAGCAGGGACGTTCACAGGAATTTTGAAGGGCCTTTGCCCTGCCCTGGTAAAAAGGGCCCCACACGAATATTCTGCTATTATTTTTATCTAAGACTATATAAAATTCCGCAGCCGTTATACTATTTAAAAAAAATATTATTTTCCTCCGGAGGGGCAACTTGAGTCGGGGAGGGCTGACGGGCAGTTGCCCAGGCAACCTTAGCCCCCTCCTGTGCACGTCCCTGTGCTCAAGCCTGTCCACCACACTCTGTTCTGCACTCACATGACCACAGAGGCACAGATCTTCATTATCTGGTGTGATTATTGGGGAGTGGACGGGCGCAATCCCAGAGCAACTCACACATGTCAGCAACTCAGCTCCAAACTGGCAAAGGAGGAGGAGGGGAGAAAATGTAGGCAAATGCCTGTCAGCAGCAGATTTGGAGACGGCTGTGCCAAAGATCTCATTTAGTTTCCTAAGACAACGCCAGACATCGAATTGGCTCATCTGAAAGGCTACTTGTTTTTAACGTTCGCTGTGATTTTAATTTAGATTTGCAAGGGTGCCATCACGGAGAATGACTCTCATCATTGTTTATCTATAAAGAGCTTTCTTTTGTATTTAGTTTTATTTTTTTTCACACTGAAGGCTTTGGCAGAAGTGCGCTATCTCTTTGCCTCTGACTTTGATTAAAGGCATGGCTGCATCTCATTGGAGGATGCCTCATAATGTCTGCAAGGCCCCTAGCTGCAAGAGGCCCTTAGCGAGTCATGCATATTAAAGCCTAATTAAAGCGGGTAGCCGTGTGCTCCGTTCAGTCTTGTCTGCCCTGTTTGTTCTGTGGTGGGTGGCTGATGCTGGAGGATATTAATACCTGCTGATGTGCCTCGGGGTTGATGTAGAGAGGGAGGTTTACGTAATCTGCCTCCTCATTTATAAAACCCTTTCTGGTTTGCATCCGTCGCGCCCACTCGGACCACATCACGCATTGTGTGTTGCACCCGGCTGCGCATTAACTTGTCTGGACCTAAATTTGGATCATGCCACAGACAACGGGGCCTCATGCAGAAACCTTCTCTTAAATGCCTCATATATTCTCTCTTTATTTTCTGTTAAGAGAAAAAAGTAAGAGAAGTCAACTCCAGATCGCCAGACATGTTTTAATCACCCAAATCTGCTCTTACCCTGGCGTGCTGAGTGATGAGTCCCACTTGATCATTAATTGGAAGCACATGGCCGATTGTTTGTTATGAGCCGAGGAAAAGATTCCCTAAACACTATATAAGGGCAGGTGTTATTAGCCAAGGAAACATCCCATTAACGCTATATTAGGGCAGGTCTTGTGTCACGTCAAATACTGTAGCACATGCCCAAGAGTCGGACAGATGCCACCAAAAACAGGCTGGAAAAAGAAGAACTTCAGCAGTAGTGAAACTGATGTGCGGTTAAATAAACTTTGAAAAGTAAATATGTTACACGATGTTTCTGCGTATTTTTTTGTTCCTTAAATGTAAAACTTTATGTTCCCTTGCATTGGACAAACAAGATGTTTTTTACTCATCCTGACAAAAGTGCTCTCGACCACTGGTACCATTTCCTTTGATCTGAACCAAAAGAAGTGGACGTTTGATAGTATATCGCTTCCTGCATGAGGTCCATTATCTCTCTCTCGTGTTAAGTATTTAGTACTAGCTTGTGGCAAGCCATAGTAAAGTGTGATCTGTGATTAGAGTTCAGTGGGGGATGTTTAGATATGGAGGTATGCAAGTGATATTACCTTTGCGTGAGGCTCCCTCACTTACACAAGGAATTTAACATCCTGTGTCCTGTGTATAATTTACTTCAACATAAAACTAAATAAAATTGTTCGATTTCTTTGGATACTTAGAGATCAAGGACTGGCACATCTTTTGTGCACCTGAATCCATTTAGTATTCTAAGCATTGCCTCTCGTGCAGAAGCACTTCAGTGTGTTACCTCCTCAGCAGGCAGCGTTCTCCTACTCCAGGGGGGCTTTCATGAACACTGCTGCCGTAATGAATGGAGTGGAGAAGGGTTGTTTTAGGTGAGGAGTGAGCACACAGAGAGAGGAGAGGCGTCTAACCCTCAGCAGGAAGCTCAGATAGATCTAGCAAGATCTACACATACGCATACGCATACGCATACGCATACGCATACACACAAAGATGTGGTAGGATGATCTCTGATTCTCTTGTCTGCAGCCCACGAAATACTGCAGGGAGATGGTGTGCCGACTGACTTTGTTGAAATGTGTGTGTGGTTAGCTACAGTGTGCTTTGAATTTGATGTTGGGCACTTACTCTTTTGTCCTCTGCTGTTCCTTTTTGATCTGTTGTTTGGTATGTTGATTTCTTCTTTGTTATATGTTTTGTGTGGACCCCAGGAAGAGTAGCTGATGTCTTATGCATCAGCTAATGGGGATCCTCATAAAATCCTAAAATCCTAAATCCTCATCGATGGTGTTGGGCATGTAGTCTTTTGAGCTCATAGATGGTGTTGGGCACGAACTCTTTTGAGCTCATTGATGGTGTTGGGCACGAACTCTTTTGAGCTCATTGATGGTGTTGGGCATGTAGTCTTTTGAGCTAGTAGATGGTGTTGGGCATGTACTCTTTTGAGCTCATAGATGGTGTTGGGCATGTAGTCTTTTGAGCTCATAGATGGTGTTGGGCATGTACTCTTTTGAGCTCATAGATGGTGTTGGGCATGTACTCTTTTGAGCTCATAGATGTTTCCATTAGTGCACAGAAGTGTATTGGGGGCCAAGCAGAGAGCTGTGCACACCCCAGTTAGGTTTCTGCCTTTTCTTTTTCATCTTCTTTGCCATTGGAGTCTTTGGCACAAAATTTGTCAAAGTGTCACCAAATGTGATACAGGTGTTCTTTAGACGGTAAGAGGTCTAAGTGACACACACATACACACACACACACACACACACACACACACACACTTGTCTTTTAAAGGTATCCGTCTGCCGTTTGATGCTATGCTTTTCATTCACTTTTGAACAAACAAACTTTTTGTTATGAAACTAAATAAACCATCATCATGTGGTGTGCTCTTTAGAAAGCCATCTAGAGCCATATTTTGTCTAGCCATGCTTTGCGTTAAATACCACAAAATCCCATTTTCATCCGTTAGAATTGCCAGCTGCCAACTGTCTTTAAAAATACTATTACGATGAAATATGACAAAAAGAAAACAACGGGGAGAGGTTTTGGACCCAGAGCAAAGTAATGAGTTTCAGGGGGAGTAGGGCGTCTGTGTCTGAGGGAAAGGCAGCATACCTGTCAGGGTCGTTCCTTTTATGTTTTGTTTTCAATTCTACTTCAGCTTGGCCGTAACTTCAGCTATCTGCTGCAATGCATGTTATGATTGAGTCTGAGCAGTTGGTTGCCGTCGCATTGTAATTTGTGTTGTGTGTTAAACACAGGCATCTCTAACTTCATGTTTAAGCATTCAGTCTCTTCTCAGACAGTAGCTGACTGTGAATGGAATCTTTTCTTTCTTTCTTCACACACGGATGCCCACTTTCTGCCCAAATAAATTCCTGAATTTGCACATTACCAATTTGCACATTTCCAGACTGCATTGTGAACGGCAGTCTGACTGCACTTTAACTTCCCACTTTTCGCCCATTCAGAATATCTTTCCTGGTGAGGAACCACAATTTATACCCTCTGGACTTCAATGAGTGACACTTTTTTAACCATTTGCGTGGGTTTTTAGAAAAGGCAAAAAAGCCGAAATGACGTGTTTACAGCATGATGGTCAATTGAAAAGTGACAACAATAGGCCGACGTCATGATGATCGCAATCTCATACAATCAATTTCATTTCTGATGCAATCATGCATTCAGAAGAATAACAGTCAATTCTCAAAAGCTGTCTAAAACGTTTTAGTTAACAACTGTCAGTTAGATAGATAATACTGCATAACCAGATAGTAAAATATTTTAACTCTCAAGATGTCTCGAGTGTATCTCACAGGATACTGACACATGTAGTCCCTTACAGGATACTGACACATGACGTCCATAACAGGATACTGACACATGACGTCCATAACAGGATACTGACACATGTAGCTCCTAACAGCATACTGACACATGTCCCTAACAGGATATGACACATGTAGTCCCTAACAGGATACTGACACATGTAGTCCCTAACAGGATACTGACACATGACGTCCCTCACAGGATACTGACACATGACGTCCCTCACATGTAGTCCCGCACAGGATATGACACATGTTGTCCCGCACAGGATATGACACATGTTGTCCCTCACAGGATACTGAAACATGTTGTCCCTCACAGGATATGACACATGTTGTCCCTCACAGGATACTGAAACATGTTGTCCCTCACAGGATACTGACACATGACGTCCCTCACAGGATACTGACACATGTTGTCCCTCACAGGATAGTGACACATGACGTCCCTTACAGGATAGTCCCTAACAGGATACTGACACATGTTGTCCCTCACAGGATACTGACACATGACGTCCCTCACAGGATACTGACACATGACGTCCCTCACAGGATACTGACACATGACGTCCCTCACAGGACACTGACACTTCACTTCTACTGTTGTTGGAAGCGTTTGGGTCATTGATCCACAAGTGAACTGTAGGCTGCTGGTTGAGCATCTCTTCAGGCTGTTATTACAGTAAAGCCTGAAGTAGCTGCAGTTCAAACAATGACGATTCTCAGCAAGCTTCTTGTGTTTGTATCTGGGTATCCACTTCAGGAGGCTTGTTTGAAGAGGTTCAATGAGTGCGTTGAGTGCAAATGAAGAATTCTCCATGAGGTTTGATCATATCAACTATACCTCAATAAAACACACTAAAGAAAGATGAAAACATAGAGATATCAGTCTATTATTCTGCAGTGGGGAGATCTTCATTACATCTATATTTGCCGTCACTATCGATATCTTAATCCCAGTTAATTAAAAATACACTGCTTCATCGTATAGATGAAATTACAGAGATTAATTATGTGTATATTGCCATAGGAATGTCTGCTCTGGTATTCTTTTTTTAAACTCATATACAAAAACATCCTTGAGCCATTTATTATACTGCAGACCATGTACTAGAAATAGAATGAAAAGCTTTTCATTTATAAAGATTTTCTTTCTTTAAACTACAAGGTTTTTAACTATAATGTTGGTTTTTTTGCTTAGCAAATAGGAAAGGCTTGTGAAAGACTTCTCATTTTCCTTTTCAGTCTCTAAATCTCTTTCTCACATCAATCGCTCCTTCTCTCTTTCTCTCTCTTTTATTTTGTCCTTTCTCTTTTCCCCTTCCCCTTGGCGGCTGCTGGTCATGTAAGGCAAACGTCTCAGGGATAGAAGCCTTGGCATGCCTGGTGCCCAGCTGTGCCCTGTATATTCACCCGGTAACCAGGCCTAATCTGCACCCTGCTGCCACCCTCTGCCAACCCCCCCCCCACCCCCCAACACACACACACACACACACACACACACACATACACACATACACCCAACCCCCCGCCTTTAAACAACCTTTCCCTTACTCTCTGTCCACATTCCTCCACAAGGACTGGCACAGGCCTGCAACCCAGCAGGCTACTGTGCTTATTCTGTTTCAGACACAGTACATGGCATCTGTGCCCATTTATAGGTTGCACTGGAATTCTGTAGTTTCTGTGTGTGTGTGTGTGTGTGTGTGTGTGTGTGTGTGTGTGTGTGTGTGTGTGTGTGTGTGTGTGTGTGTGTGTGTGTGTGTGTCTGTGTGTGTCTGTGCATGTGCATGTTCGTGTGTGTGTAGGGGTGGGGGTGCGGGGGTGTGTGTGTGTGTGTGTGTGTGTGTGTGTGTGTGTGTGTGTGTGTGTGTGTGTGTGTGTGTGTGTGTGTCTGTGCGTGTGCATGTGCATGTTCGTGTGTGTGTAGGGGTGGGGGTGCGGGTGCGGGTGCATGTGCCCTGTGCACAGTGTACAGTGTGTGTGTGGTAATGAGAGAGAGAGAAAGAGAGAGAGAGAGAGAGAGAGAGAGAGAGAGAGAGAGAGAGAGAGGTTTGAGATAGTCAGTGACAAACCTGACTTGGAGGAGCATGCAATTACTATGCACAAGACAACCACTTTAGTATTTACTGTCAAAAAGGACAATACCAAAATAATACATTTTTGGAGTTTTGAAAAAGCATTGATCATCACTGTCAAAGTGCAATAAAAATACAGGTTACAGGCTAGTTTCAGGCTACCACATGCCAGTATAACATCAGAGCCTAGTCTGGCTGAATCACATCACATACATCAGGGCTTAGTCTGATTCAATTAAACACAAGCTGGCTGTAAAGGTGATGAAGCTTTTTGAGCAGTTGTGGAATTTTGAACATTTTCTCTTCTCTGCACCCTTTGAGGTGTCCTTTCATGCTCTGGGGGCAGCTGTGACTTCATCAGAACTGGCATTTGAAATGTGGATATTGTGTTGATTTTATCTGTACCTCTCTACTGTGGCATGATGTATATAGAGCCTTGATACAGCATAAGGCTAAACTTGTTTTGCTTGGAAAATCAGCGGTAGAGACCATTCATAAGGGCACCTGACACCAGGGACCTGCACAGGAGTGTGCTAAGGTTGCTTGGGCAACTGCCCGTTTGCCCTCCTCGACTGAAATTGCCCCTCCGAAGGAAATAAGTTGCCCCTCCGAAGGAAATATATACAGCCGCGGAAAAAATTAAGAGACCACTTCAAAATGATCAGTTTCTCTGGTTTTACTATTTATTGGTATGTGTTAAAGTAAAATGTACATTTTAGTTATATTCTATAACCTACTGGCAACATTCCTACCAAATTTCAAATAAAAATATTGTCATTTAGATCATTTATTTGCAGAAAAATGACAATTGGTCAAAATAGCAAAAAAGATACAGTGTCTTCAGATCTCGAATAATGCAAAGAAAACAAGCTCATATTCATTTTTAAACTACACAATACTAATGCTTTAACTTAGGAAGAGTTCAGAAATCAATATTTGGTGGAATAACCTTGATTTAAAATCACAACTTTCATGTGTCTTGGCATGCTCTCCACCAGTCTTTCACATTGCCGTTGGGTGACTTTATGCTACTCCTGGCGCAAGAATTCAAGCAGCTTGGCTTCTTTTCATGGCTTGTGACCATCCATCTTCCTCTTGATCACATTTCAGAGTTTTTTTTATGGGATTCAGGTCTCGAAATTGGGCTGGCCATGACAGGGTCCTGATCTGGTGATACTCCATCCACACCTTTACTGGCCTGGCTGTGTGGCATGGAGCATTGCCCTGCTGGAAAAAACACTTCCCAGAGTTGGGGAACATTGTCAGAGCAAAAGGAAGCAAGTTTTTCTTCCGGGACAACGTTGTACTTTGCCTGGCTGAGGTTTGTAAAAGACCATAAGGATTGAACCAAAGCGGACTGGAAGGTCTCCTAGTTCGTCTTCTCTGATGAGTCCAATTTTCAGCTTTGCCCAACACATGGTCGTCTGATGGTTAGAGGGAGACCTGGAGAGGCCTACAAGCCACAGAGTCTTGCACCTACTGTGAAATTGGACTCATCAGAGAAGACAAATAGAATAAAACTAAAATGTACATTTTACTTTAACACATACCAATAAATAGTAAAACCAGAGAAACTGATAATTTTGAAGTGGTCTCTTAATTTTTTCCGCGGCTGTATATATATTTGCGATCAGATGATGGGGGCGTGGCAGCCGCGGTAAGTGAGAGTTTAAAATGATATTGTGAAAATGTGCGATTAGATGACGGGGGCGTGGCAGCCGCGGTAAGTGAGAGTTTAAAATGATATTGTGAAAATGTGCGATTAGATGACGGGGGCGTGGCAGCCGCGGTAAGTGAGAGTTTAAAATTATATTGTGAAAATGTGCGATTAGATGACGGGGGCGTTGCAGCCGCGGTAAGTGAGAGTTTAAAATTATATTGTGAAAATGTGCGATTAGATGACGGGGGCGTTGCAGCCGCGGTAAGTGAGAGTTTAAAATGATATTGTGAAAATGTGAGATTAGATGACGGGGGCGTTGCAGCCGCGGTAAGTGAGAGTTTAAAATGATATTGTGAAAATGTGCGATTAGATGACGGGGGCGTTGCAGCCGCGGTAAGTGAGAGTTTAAAATGATATTGTGAAAATGTGCGATTAGATGACGGGGGCGTGGCAGCCGCGGTGCATTGTGTTGCCCCTTTTTTCCAGGGCAGAGCAACTGCCCTTCAAAATTCCTGTGCACGTCCCTGCCTGACACACATTAGTGCACCTGACATTTAAGTACTTAATTACCTCATCGAAAACAAATCAAGTCATTTTTCAGGCATGTTCTGGCAAAATATGAAAATCAAAAGATCTGCTATTTTCTGTAGAGGCCCTTAAAGATAAAATACTGCAGTACAGTTTGCTTTTAGCATAACACCGGCATGCTCTGATTCTTCAGAGTCTGGGTGCTCCTAGTGCATGGATGCTTCTGTTAACAGAACTGCTGAAACAGCAGCGTCCACATTGCCTCTTTCATAACAAACAAACGAACTAAAGGATTACTCAGCAAAGCCAGTGGGTCCCCAGACTCTTATTAGATTTCTATTCTAACAAAAACATAAATTAATTTGCATCCATCTTCAGTGCCTTTGGTGAGCCCAGCTGTTGATTGCTCAGGATCAGTGACGGAAGACTATCACTAGAGAGGGGTGCTGTTGCACCTCTCCAGCCCCCGTAGTTTAAACAGACGCGGATGCGAGGGGACCTCCTCCAAATATGAAAATGCGGGATTGTCTAAGGCCAGCGCTGAGGCGCCTCGCTGTTCCACTGCTGATTTAGGCTCTGGTGACACCGTGACAACCGCCTCCGGGTCAGCCCTGGCCGGGCCACAGCACACGGTCGCCTTGGTGATGGCGCGGTCGAGAGGCTTGAGGGAGTGCATCCAGTGGGGCAGGAAGTCCCAGCTCTGCAGGAGCTTAGGGAGCCGGCTGGGGCTGTGGGACTGGAGCAGGTTCACCAGGAAGATGAAGAGCACGACCCCGGCGAAGGGCGCGCCCACACCCACCATCACCCGCCAGCCCGCCAACGACAGGCCGAAGACCAGCGAGGGCATGAGCAGGAAGAACACCATCAGGTAGAGGACGGCGAACCAGCGGTACTTGGCTGTTCTCTCACCCAGTGTGGTTGCCATGCGGATGGGGAGTCGCGTGTGAGGCACAGGGTACCACAGCAGAATCCCGAAGACATTGAAGAACAAGTGGCACAGTGCGATCTATGGGAGATGCCAAGAAAGATGTGGCTTTACCTGTTTGCTAGCCATTATATTGGCATGTTCCCTGCAACAGTGACGGCTAAATAGCAGTGAATACATTTGCAAGTGCAAATACGATTAACAACACTTGTTTGTTTCTCATGAATTGTTTTTGCCAATCTTTCGACACCATACATACGTACTCACTGTCCAATGTTATTTCTTGGTGCAGCATACCACCTTACAGCACTTTTATTTATGAGCCCAACACTACAACTATATTAGTGCCTTATTTCTTCGCCTCGGTGACTCATACCTGGCATGCGGCCGGCAGCTTATCCCCCGGGCTGGCCATGGCGGCAAGAATGGCTGTGGTGGTCGTGCCAATATTGGAGCCCAGCGTGAGAGGGTAGGCTCTCTCCAAACTTATTACTCCAAGTCCTGTACAAACAGGGGATTCAGCTCTCAGACTAGGCTGGGATCATTCAGCTAGTCATGCCCAGGATTTGTAGTAATACACGTGATTTCCTGAAAAAGGCTCAAATTTATGAAGTATGCCATTAAACTTTAGAAAGAGAAAGATAACTGCATGATACAATATCTACTGGTGAATTTATGGGTGCCTAAGCAGGTGGTTAAGGAATACAGTACATCACGCATGATTAATATTGACAAAAACATTTAGTTTTAGTATGTTTCAGCAGTATGATTTAGTACATTTGTCCTCGGAGAGGAAAGACAAGCAGAGGCTGAACCTTCACAGCTCCCGAACATCACTGTCCGTGACGTGCCACTGAGTTTATTGTCCGCCACGTTTTAGGTGATCAGCAAAAACGCTGCCAGCAAGTCATCCTTGAAGAGTGGCATTTGCATAATAAGGGGGTTTCTGGAGGCTCAGTGAATAATTCACATCCATTTGAACAGAGAGTAATAAAGGATAGCATTACGTTTGAAGTTAATGTTCGTTTGAACACCAAGGCTCACCTGAAGATCAAAGTTTAACCAGGAGAACCAAACAAAATAAACGAGCAAATTAATTAGGAACTATGGAGCTATTTTTCTTAGAACCATTTGTTGAATGACTCATTAAAGACATCTTTGTTCCCCAAAAAACACAGCTTAATTGATGTTGATAAACTGAAAAAAACTATAAAACTAAAACTTAGTCTGGAACATTCCCTGTTATGTAATTAGTCTTGTGAAAGACGTTTTGATGAGTCAGTAACTCAACGCCAGGATTGCTGGAATAATGGGTCATAAGGGACGACTCGTGTTGAGCTGAGTCTGAACTGACCTATGAGTGGGGTCATAGCAGAGGTGAACACAGAACTGCTCTGCACAATGAACGTCATGCCGGCTCCAACAAACATGGCTAGGTAACCGGTCAGCCAGCCAAAAGGGTATGGTGGGTCTGCCAAGGAGAGACACGGTATGTTGAAACTTTGTGACGTGATTTTATAGAACATTGAGACTTACATTGAATGTGAAATGTGTAATAGATAGTATATATAGTTTTGTTTTGTTGTTGTAAAATAACACATAACTGACACAACTGAATCTGTAATATTATTTATATAAGATGAAAACTCAAGCATCCAGGTCATGTTGTGATGCCAGACTCAACTCATACCTGTATTTATGACAACCTGTATGACCTTTGCCACCTGACCCTTGAGGGTGGAGTTGAGCACCTTGACGAGGAGCACTAGGCAGGAGCACAGCACAGCCAGGGAGCCGGCCAGCAGGATCAACCCCACGGCCAGGTCTGACAGATGGGTGTCCACGAACGCGTGCAAGCCTGGGGGAAACCAAGACCACAGCAGTGATCCCTAACACTCTCTGCACTGATTCACGCCAGCATCCTCACCTAAAAGTACTGTGTTTCACATACACGGCTAACACTGACAGCACGAGTATAGAACAGGGAGGACAGGGAAATGATTTAAAGAGAATAAAAGCCTTCAGGGAAAATAAAAAAAACATGAGAAGACTTATATTGACAAAACATACTGTGAAAGAAAATAGATGAATTGAATCCATTGAACAAAATGAGCTGCTCTACGCAACACTCATACATTTATATTCCATATTTTTTTATTTGGTTTTTAGTTCCCTTGACAGTAACTCACATTTTTCAACGTTGAGAATGGAGGTCAGATTCTCTGTTGTCAAGGTGACATTGCTTTCTTGTAAACAGCCAACAGCAGAGGAGCAGTTGCTGCTGGGAGTGACTGTGGTGACATCTGAGGAGTTCTGGGGCCAGAGAGACAGAGACAAATGTGTTGACGTGGAGGAGAGATTTTGGAACGGCTGCGAATGACAAATGATCATGTGAATTCTGCACTTCCTTCAGAGCACAGCCCAGATAAAAGTGATTGGTACATCTCCATTGGGCAACAGCTGAGGAAATAAAAGACCTTAACACCTGCGTTGCCACTGCAGTGAGTACATTAAAATATAAATGCCGAAATTAAAAAGAAAAAGAAGAAAAACCTGAAGGTTTTACATCTTTTCAAAGCAATGTAAAAGGATTACAGTAAATTAAATAATGAATGAACTGTGTTTTGGTGAAAAGTTGTGCTGATTTTACATGTTTACATTTAGTACCAGGCCATTACCACGGAGGTGACAGTGGTGACTGTCTTGCACCAGACTTTCACAAGACTCCTGTTCCTCATGCTCTGGTCTCCCATAGCGATGCCCGTGATCACAGATTTATCCAGCTGTCACAGAGGAAAATAAAACCAGCATTAGCACCAACAGCTAAAATAATCATATCGAGGGTTAATGTCACATAAGATCAATCAGGAAATACAAAGAAGAATTGAGAAGAATGAGGTCAGGCAGCCTTCTGAGGAGACTTTCCTGGAGTTATCTGATTAAGTACTCTTCCCCTACACCTGCATTAGTTTATGGAGACTTTAGATAGTGATGAGGGGGCAGTATAGAGACCCAGATGATGTGAAGAACATGTTCACCTTATATTATCAGGTAAGTAACAGCGCAAAAGGGACAATGATGAATGTAGTACGTAATATGTTCAGTATATGTTCAGTGAACACAGTGATGTTTCACCTGAATGATGAGTTTAGTAACTGTCTCACCTGAATGATGAGTTTAGTAACTGGCTCAGTGATGTCTCACCTGAATGATGAGTTTAGTAACAGACTCAGTGATGTCTCACCTGAATGATGAGTTTAGTAACCCACTCAGTGATGTCTTACCTGAATGATGAGTTTAGTAACTGGCTCAGTGATGACTTTCAGCAACTCAGGGGCTTCCTTTCCACCCTGGATGTGGAGGTTGCGCACGGTGAGCTCGGCCAGGGTACTGATCAGCCCGGTTGCCACCTCCAGGGGCAACAGAACCAGAACAGACAGCCAGTTAAAGCAGTCGTGTATGGTGGCCCCTGCAAAAGCCCTTTTAAAACACAAAAACACAAACAAACCCATCTGGTATTCAAATTTAAATGTCTAATATATGATATTTATTAATTTTATCTGGCACTATTTATTTCTCTGTAACTTGTACTATTTTTACTATTTCTCTTTTAAACTGTTTTAAGGGTTTTTTTTATCTATTTTATCATGATGTTAGTAAGCCTATCAGAACACCAGGTTCTGATACGATGTTGATCATTTTGTATTTATCTTTTACTCCATGTACTGCTCCTGCTGCTTGCTTTTATTGATTTTATGTAAAGCACTTTGAATTGCAAATCTTGTACGAAATGTGCTATATAAATAAAGTCTTACTTACTACTTACTTTTTAATGTGCTCAATAACGCTAAAGGGGTAATCCCAGTGGTGTAGTCCAGGGTATACCCACTTATTTTTCAGTCAGCATTGCATATACCCACTTCCACAAACAGGGTGTTATCCTGTGCTGTATGGGCTGCTTTAAAAGATTGCAAAATGAAGAGTACACCACTGAGTAATCCTTTCTCAAGTTTGTCAAAAACGTCTTCTCTATAACTGGCAAGAGATGCCCAAAGTCTTGGATTGGGCCTCCATGTTGTCTGTCACATTAATAGACGTGTACATGCAGCAGGTCACCAAAGGTCAAGAAGGAAGAGTTGTCTTTACATCTCTGACTGGTGACAAGCAAGCATTTCATACTTTAGCTTTAAGCGCAGAGCATGGTGTCACAGGCCCAAAGATCAGAGGACCCTTCTGTTTTTTCAGAGGTTCATCAGATCTTGTAGTTCACCACATCAGTTCAGATTAGGGCAACAGCCAAATTGATGTAATGAGTGAAAACATTCAATGGATATGACACACTCACGGATTTCACGGGTCTCATCATAAAAACACTTCAGAAATGAAACGGCGTGAATCGTTTGTAATGCTCTGCCACTGATAATCACTGTCAGTCTCAAAAAACAATACACTGTGTCTGTGGGCTTAGCATAGTATAACTAGACCTCTAGTAGGTAGATTTAAAATGAAGTTACTACAGTGATTTTCTCTACTAGTGAAGAACATTCAGAAGCCTACTGTTGGTTTACTTTACATAATTGTTATACTGTCCTGTAGTATCATTTTGAACTGTTATTATGGCTGATGCATTCATGATGACTGTGTTTCGTGATAACGTGTGATCTTACCTCTTAAATTCATTTCTCTCTCCAGCCTGCATCAGGGCCACTATGGTGTTGGTGACAGACGTTCCAACATTGGAGCCCATTATTATGGGAACAGCCGCCCTCACCTTGAGCACTGTATTAACACACAAACACACACACACATACACATACACATACACACACACAAACACAAACATTCACACACAAACACACACACAAACACACACACACACACGCACAAACACAAACACATGCACACACACACACACACTTTTAAAATAGTTTACACATTGAAATAATCTCCACATTGATCAACGCACAAATACAGGACATACTGTATATACTAAGAGGCAGACAGAAAAGCTGTACCGGCAGACACAGAAAAAGCAAGGCATGTCAGATTATGGATATAAATAATCTCCACATTGAGCAAAACAGAAGTACTGGACATATATACTCAGAGTGTACTGAATGTCAGATTATGGATATAAATAACTGTGTTTTCCCCACAAAGATGGCCACCAACAGTGGCAGACTCCGAGCAGTTCTTTGCCAGTTCTTCAGCTTTCTTTTTGGGTAATCCCAACAGTTGGAGACCTGATATAACCTAAATGTGTTTGTCCAAGGCTGCTATTTATAAAACTAGCCACCTTCACTAATACCCCATCCCTGTGAGAATACACAAGAAGTACAAAGCACAAACTGTATATGCACAATATGCACACACACACACAAACACACACACACACACACACACACACTAACAAAATACACAAACACACAAAACACACACAAAACACACACACATACGCACACACACATGCGTGCACACACACACATACACACACACTAACAGAATACACACACACACAAAACACACACACAACACACACACGCACACACACATACACACACACTAACAGAATACACACACACACAAAACACACACACAACACACACACGCACACACACATGCGCGCACACACACACACACACACACACACACTAACAGAATACACACACACACACAAAACACACACACAACACACACACGCACACACACACGCACACACACACACTAACACCCACACACACACGCAGCAAAGACAATTCAATTACACAAACACACTGTATTAGATATTTCCCAATGTTGTTGATTCGTCAGCTAATTTTCCACTTGAAGAGCCATAATGAAATAGTCTGTGATAAGACAGCATGATGACACACTCCTGCATGGCAGGAAATCTAATAATAAATAATCTCCAGCATCTGCCAGATTAACTCTCCTGATTGGGTGCAGGGATTGTGATAAAAATGAAGAAAGAAATGCTTATAATATCTTCCGTATGGTTCAAAGGAAATTAATCTTTTACGCTGTAAGTGGTTTGATGAGTGACAAAGGCTTTTATTTGGGGAGCGATAAAATGGAACGGACGCAGGCTCTGCGAGTCGTTCAGGCACCCAGAAGTGCTAAAGCAGACGTTTACTTTTGTGATTAGCCGCAATTACTATTACGCCCTCTGGCTGCAACAGATCGCTGATCCGAATAGTCATTAGCGCAAGCTTCGGAGGAGTTAATGAGTGTTGCACCTGTTCATGACACCAGTAAGTCTCCATTTATATCTCCTCTATGTCTCTCAGCAGCTGACTATAGAACTACCTTAGGTACATGAACTCGGGATCAATCTCTTTAGAAACTCTGGTCTACTTTTTCACATTAGGTGCTAGTGAGAAGTTCAATAAGCATCGCCGTTTGACAAAGCATGGCTGTATCTAAAAAACAGGACAGTAGTTCCATGGATTTAGACAGGCTACAGCTTCAACCAAACCAATGAGACCCAGTGTGGTCTTGGTGAAAGCACTCACATCCGGAGGACACCAGGCTTACGATGATGGAAGTGGAGGTGCTGGAGCTCTGGACGAGCACCGTCACCAGTATCCCCACCACCAGGCCTGCCACTGGGTTAGAGAGGATGGCGTTGTCCTGGAAGATGTCCCCCGCCACTTTACCTTTTCACACGGAAACACAGAGTGTCATGGGGCTGTTTACTGCTTCATCTCACGTATACTGTACATGTCTACAGGAGTAGTGATGAAAAGACAGAGGTATTAATGACAAAATTCTAGCCTAGTACCTTAAATGAATGAAGTCTGTTTTAAGTAGTACTAACTCTAACTCTTCATACTTATACAAGCACAATGGAAATATTTCACAACCAATGGAAATAGGCCATTGCTGACGGTTCACATACAGAAACTTACAACACATTTGAACATTTGAAAAGAAAAAGAAAAAAAACATGATCACACACAGTAAAACAGCTGCTTTGTGTGACGTTCAGCTACTCTACACTTGAGAGTAATGCTATGGTTGAGAGAACTTAATGTTTTTATTCTTTATGCACAAGAGCAGACCCTGTCTCACACAATATTGCTCCATAACATCTTGTGCATGCCCTTGTTATTTGTAAACGAGACTACTGCAATTCAACTTCACTCAGGCCTGCCTGCATGTGTTGAGACCATCGCAGATGATTCAGACTTTAACACCGTGTAACAGTGGTCTTTGATCAGCCAAAGAGGACACATGTACCTCCTCTGCTAGTCACCCTTCTCTGGTTCAACTTTGTGTTAAAATGGTTTAAACCTTAAATTGCTTGGTGGAGTTGTCTTTTTACTGTGTGTAAGTTAAAAGAATAAGTCTTCCTCTCTGTCTCTGAGGTTTTATGACTGCAATGAGCATACACAAAATTCCTTTTCCTAACGAGGAACTCGAGGAACATATTAGCAGGACCATGGGGACTCCTTTAGGCAGACATAAGCCATAATGTAACATACCTGCCCTAAAAAGTAGCAGGGAAGGAATCTGACATACATAATTGACACCATGGGATGGAGCATGTGGTGACAACAATGGGAAGACAGAAGGTCCTATGTAGTGCATTGTGAAACACCCCGCGAGTCATCACTCTTTCCTGGTATTTTTAGAAACCAGACAAAACTAGTTTGGTCATACATGTATGTCTGTTAGCCATGTGTCTTGCACTGAGGTAATGGGACTGCACGTGTGACATGCGTTGAGTTTGTAATATGAAGGGGCTTTGACCCACAGGCCTTTGGGTTGGTTGCTTGACTCTTTCCCTGGTGCCGGTGCCGTTGACAAAGCAGGAGTCTCACATCTGTGTGAGTTTTTTTCACCTGTAGCTGCAAGAATTCAATTTAAATCTCTTCCTCTCGGCTATAGGACAGCCATTGATCCGCATTAGCTTAGCATGTAAATGCTAAGATTCATGTCTAGCCCCCTCTGGACCACTCTGCTACTCCGATGAGTGCCTGATGCAGTAGATCGCAGTCAAGACACGCTTCCTTTGTGGAGCCTCGGTGGTGGAATGACCTACCTAGTGTTGCCTAGCATTTAAAAACGAATTTGTGTAATTCGTTTATTTGTTTGAGGCATAATTTATCATTCTAATCATAGTTTTGGTATTTGGTATTGTTGTTGTTGTTGTTGTTGGTCTTGGTGGTGTTGTTGTTGTTGAGGATGGTTTTACTTTAATATGATATATAATATTGTTGTATGAAATGTATTGCATTAAACTTATTGCTAAACTTTCTCAATATTGTTTTTACTCTTTTTTAATTACATTGTTTATAAGTCGCTCTGGACAAAAACGTCTGCCACGTACCCTAGCTATAGCTATAACTATAGTTGTAAACAAGACCTCGGAGGATACTGTGACATTTATATTTGATTGCACTATGTCCATTATTACAACATTACAGCTGCTCCTCATTCAACCGCTCACAAAGTTTACTTGCTCTGGTTCTTGGACTTTATGGACAGAGCTTTAAATTGAACACTTTGATTCTTCCAAGAAAAGAAGAGAACGCTTTGAGGTTTGTGGGGAGTTATGTTTTATGAAGAAAGGTATTGAAAGGTAGCCTGGGTGCCATACGTTTTGTACGCACTCCATTGAAAAAAACGTCTAGGATCGCTCGACCCGGTTTGGTCTGGTTATGATGTCAAGCTTGAACTTGTTTCGGCTTCCGCGTTGGCCATGTTTATGATAATGACAAGCCTTCCCAATGGGGCGCATATGAAAGGGACCAATCAACGCAGCAATCAGTGGAGCGCTTACAAAACGGATGGCATCCAGGCCTATGGATAGGTGCCTGTCATAAGTACTTACCGCCGGCAAGCTGAAAGGACGAGCTCAGGACGTCTAGGGAGCAGACGAACATGAAGAGGAGGATGAGGAGCTGTGGGATCTTCAGAAGGCCCTGGAGGATCGATCGCGCCCGCTGTAGTCTGCCTCGGCTGGACTCTGATGAGGACCCCCCCAGGAGAACAATCAGGGAGATGCAGGGCAAGACAGCGTGATGAACAGAAGGCAGAATCAACTAGATTGATGTGACCCCATTTACATTCAGTTGAAGCCTGTCTGTCATCTCTATCACCTGCACTTGGTCTGTCATGTGCATTACATTTTGAGCAAAGATTCAATCTGAATGTGTGTGTAGCTAGCATTAACCTCAACCTCAAACATTCTTTAACAAAAATAAAAGAATGGCTATTTAAAAAAAAAAAAAAAAAAAATACATTTTAAATGAAAGGCTATTCGTGACATGATGTACCCTAAACATTCTACAAAAGATTGTCACACCTGGCATTCCATTCTGCTTAGGAAGGTTCTTCTCGTCTGTAGGTTCTGAGGGACTGGTGCTTGAGGGCTTGTAGTTCTGCTCACAGTCACTGATCAGGTCCAGGGTGGAACCCATCACTGTTCCATCAGGGCCTTCAGGTTTGTTGAAGTCAGACCAGAGGTCCCCTAGAAGCACGTGTTTATAACACTGAGCAAGTTTCTCCAAACAAAGCATAGACATCTTGAAGATCACAATGTCTATCATCATATTCTGTCAAATTTGAAATTGTAGAGTCGAGTAAAATGTGCTAAAATAATTTCCGTTGTATTGGTTTATGCTGGCATTTGTGCAAGCAAATACATAAGGAAAAACATATAGGCCTAGTGTACATAACACTTATGGTGTGTCTGAAAGAAAAAAGTATGTGACGTGACATGACTTTGTTGATAACATTCAATAAAACTGAAGTCAGTATAAGACTATGTTTCTGTGCATGATCTTGTGGCACCCTGTAAACCAAAGGGTTGAATACGAATGGTCTTTTTACACTGGTGTGTTTGCTTACCCTCGTGACTGATCGCTGGTTTTCTCATGGCTGTTGTTATTTTAATTGGCTGGGACGACATGCTGTCTAGGTGTGAAAGAAGACATTGTGCACTTCATTGGTTTGTACACGTACTCTGCACACTGCCATCTAATCTACGTTGTTTTGTCATTATGATCATACTCTAGACATGTAAGCCAATTAATTGCATGTCTGGTTTGGATACAATTGGGTTCTGCTGGGTTTCGCTGAACAAACAAAGCATTTGAATTGAATGGAAAACATGGTGTTGTTGACAGCCACTGAAGAAGAATAGTTCAAAGAATGGTTTGGAAATTATGCCCGGAAAAGTCTTATTTAATTACAAATGAGCGTGACTGATGCTATTAGCAGATTGTCTTCTAGAGCTGTCAGAACAACAATTATCCATTGTTCACTGTTGTTGCTGTTCAGGTACTCTCCAAAGCCCTGCCAGTGAATGAAAGCTTGTCGAGATATTATGGATTACAAAGCAGCTGGGCACACAGTTTGACTTCTAATTACCTCTGCGTCATTTGCGATTGCCATTAAAATCAATTCAAATGTATCTTTTTCCAACAACAGCTAAATTTCATTTCTCTAGGCCAGGGCTGACATTGTACTTAGCACCAACCCTGAGAGAGGCCGGCTTGCTAATTCAGCCTTCGTGCAAAATAACCCTGAATGATGGCACAGCTTCAGTGAAAGATGATGAGCAGAACCTTTCAGTTCCATTTTTTTTTCCTCACGAAGGGAAGGTTGCTACAGGTATACGTGATAGAAGTCCACTCTGCCCTCCACAAACATGTTTGGTCAAACTTATTCCTCTGCTCTTAATTAAGCCTTTAGGACTTACATTCTCATGACATTCAGGTGACTGTCAGCAAAGACTCAACATTGCAGACATTTTATCCTCTTTGTGAGTCCTAACATGGGCCTGTGCGTCAGGAGCTGTATGCTAGCAGCTCCAGGAGGAGAGCGCACTGCAGAATATGAATAAATAAACCTCCTTTGAGCACTCCTCTCTTTCACACACGGAGCCTGTAGCAGCCTCTCATTGATTTGTTACATATAAGTACACAGAGTATGTGTGTGTGTGTGTGTGGGGGGGGTGGGGGGTACGTTTTGTTATACTCTATGCTCCCAAAGGCTTCGTTCACACGACTAAACAGCTACGGATACTAAATGTGTGGTCTATAATTCATTAAGAGTGAACTAAAGAACAACTGCATAGAGGACATGGCACTCCAAACTATTTATATATCGTAGAAAAGTACACAAGTCTGTGTGTAAAATGATCTCACCTTGTCCTGGAGGGTTATTGTGCTCTGCTGAGTTTCAGGGGTTCCGCTGTGTGTAAAACAGAAGGCAGTGGGAAGCAGGTGTTTTATAGTGTGAATCCTTGCAGAGTTTAAAGTCTGAGAAAATGAGGTGTTCTCATTAATGAACTTGTCTTTTCACCATCATTGCTCCCTCGCTGTTCATTAACAACAAAGTGATTGACATACCTAATAGCTAATTGGTGACACAGAAGGACTTGTAGAGAATTTTAGATTAGATATTAAAATGACTTGGTGTTCATAATGAAGGGGAAAGTGTAGATGTTTGACCTTATTTATTTCACCATTACATTTATCAGCCACCTGCAGTTGCATAGCAGTAATAAAGTGACCCCTAGTGGACGGATGGTGTACTGTAGCTCCTATCACTGCTGGTACAGTGTCTGGGTGAGCTAAAGTATTCTTCCCAGCCAGTCTCAAAACAATCTAAAATAAAAGACTGTGGTCACAACAGCTCCCCACATGGGACACAGAAAATTGGTAGGAAGTCGAATTATTCATATTTCTGTCTAACCACTCAGACTCTGTGGTAAACCACAGCTTTGCCCCTGGTGGTTAATAAGTAATGTGTATCTTGAGTTGGTCCCAAGAGATCACCGAAGAAATATGTGAGAATGTACTTTTACACCCCCTTATGGTTTACAGAAAGTGATGACACAAATGAGGTAAGACAGTGTGTGTGTGTGTGTGTGTGTGTGTGTGTGTGTGTGTGTGTGTGTGTGTGTGTGTGTGTGTGTGTGTGTGTGTGTGTGTGTGTGTGTGTGTGTGTGTGTGTGTGTGTGTGCGTGTGTGTCTGTTTGTGTGTGTGTGTGTGTGTGTGTGTGTGTGTGTGTGTGTGTGTGTGTGTGTGTGTGTGTGTGTACGTGTACGTGTGTGCGTGTGTGTTTGTGTGTGTGTGCGTGTGTGTGTGTGTGTGTGTGTGTGTGTGTGTTTCTTCCTTCATTTCTTTCTTTCTATCCTACTGTGGACAATTTCATTGATAAATCATTTCCAAGAAAAGGTTGGGATAGGGACATGCATAGCCTTCTGACGTCATATCTGTTCATTAGTAATGTGGGACTGTCAACATCCCCACTGTGAACTTTTACTTCAATTACACTTCCAACACAGAGGCAGATATTTCCTCTGAATGAATAGGAAGTGTGTCTTTGTGTGTGAGTATGATGCTTGTATCCATACGTGTGTGTGTGTGTGTGTGTGTGTGTGTGTGTGTGTGTGTGTGTGTGTGTCCGTTGTGTGTGCGCATGCACGTGTTTGTGTGTGTGTGTCCGTGTGTGTGTGTGTCTTTGTGTATATGGCTGAAAACAAAAGAACCACAGGAGTGAAATGTGGCTGTTCAGTAATAATTGATATTAGTTGAGCTTGGCTTGGCAGGCGCTGGGGTCAGAGTGGTCAGCTGTTAATATTTACTGAGGTCCGAGCACCATCAGCACCCTGCCCACACAGGTCACAGTGTACCAGCTCACCCCGGACGAAACCTCCTCACACACACACACCTCAAATCCTACTCCTCACACACACACATCTCAGACACACACACCTCAAATCCTACTCCTCACACACACACTTTAAATCCTGCACCTCACACACACACACAGACCTCAAATCCTTTACAACACACACATGTCTCCCCTCCTACTCCTCACACACAAACACACACCTAAAACACTTCTCCTCGCACACACAAACACACACACACCTTAAATACTACTGCTCACACACACACGCACACACACACACACACACACACACACACACACACACACACACACACAAACACACACACCCACACCTCAAATCCTACATCTCACACACACACACACACACCTCAAATCCTACACCTCACACACACACACACACCTCAAACCCTATACCTCACACTCCCTTCCTACTCCTCACATACACACACACACACACACACACACAAGCCTCAAATACTACTCCTCACACAAACATACACACACACCTCAAATCCTACTCCTCACACACTCCGCTGAAGCAAAATTATACTCTCCAGATCCAAATATTCAGCATATCAGTCTGGCAATCAGGCCTTATGGTCTGAGGCATTATGTACGTATATATGTATCTAAATCTGGTTTCAATGTATTATGTATTACGCAAATAAGAAAAACAGTAATACTCTACAGAAATGTCTATGTATAGTTCTGAGAATATAAAATAAAGGAGGTCACACTGAGGTCACACATCTGTAGTGTATGTGTGTTGTGTCATAATAAGCTCCATATTTATTTGGTAAAAAAACTCAGTGGCTCTTTAAGTGGATGTTTGACTGGTGATCATGTACCTGTGTTCGTAAGTCTTGCTCCATGACACCCCTTTTGATGAGTTACCTTGAGAAACCATTTTTGCAGTTTTAGTGCCGTTTTAGAACTGGTGCAAGGACAATTTACCATAAAGAACCTATTATTCCTTCTTGATCATTTTTAATGAGTCACCACTCTGGTCTTTCTTCAGATTTCATGCAAGTATACACACAGCCACAAACATGCACACACTCACATAAACGCACACAGAGAAATAGACACAATATATAACACACTCAGAAACACACACATTGGAGACTGGCAGCAGCTACTGCAACAGTCGCCATGGCAGACTTTGTGAGGAGGCTGGAGACCCGGTGGAGGCTGGAGACCCAGCAGAGGCTGGAGACCCGGCGTGTGTGTGTGTGTGTGTGTGGCTGGAGAGGGCCCAAAAACCCTTTTAAACCCGCGATAATATAATGCATCCAAGACTCTCCAGCTGTGTGCTCTGACCTCGGTTCCGTTGCCACGGCTGCCTTCAATGAGAAACAAACACCTCCGTGCGTGAGTGTGTGGACGGACCGCATGCGTGCTGAGCAGTGGATTAAGCCAGGGTCTCAAATAACCGATAAAGAGTTTCATTTGGAGGCTAAATGAGCCGGCAAATTCCACTGTCTGCGTGACATTGCTCAGTGCAGGATGTGTGAGTGTGTGAGTGTGTGTGTGTGTGTATGTGTTTGTGTGTGTGGCTGTGTGTTTACAATATAGGGGAGTAATGATCCAGGTCTAAGCTGATGGGGGTCTGCCTTGCTCAGAGGAGGAGAAATGGAGGAACACACAGGGAGACAGGGACACAGAGACACACAGGGAGAGACAGACAGGGAGAGAGGGACACACAGGCAGAGGCAGACAGGGAGAGAGGGACACACAGGCAGAGACAGACAGGGAGAGAGGGACACACAGGCAGAGACAGACAGGGAGACAGGGACACACAGGGAGAGACAGACAGGGAGAGAGGGACACACAGGCAGAGGCAGACAGGGAGAGAGGGACACACAGGCAGAGACAGACAGGGAGAGACAGACAGGGAGAGACAGACAGGGACACAGAGACACACAGGGAGAGAGGGACACACAGGCAGAGACAGACAGGGAGAGAGGGACACACAGGGAGAGACAGACAGGGAGAGAGGGACACACAGGCAGAGACAGACAGGGAGAGACAGACAGGGAGACAGGGACACAGAGACACACAGGGAGAGACAGACAGGGAGACAGGGACACAGAGACACACAGGGAGAGACAGACAGGGAGAGACAGACAGGGAGAGACACACAGGGAGAGACAGACAGGGAGAGACACACAGGGTGAGACAGACAGGGAGAGAGGGACACACAGGCAGAGACAGACAGGGAGACAGGGAGAGACACACAGGGAGAGACAGACAGGGAGAGAGGGACACACAGGGTGAGACAGACAGGGAGAGACAGACAGGGAGAGACACACAGGGTGAGGCAGACAGGGAGAGACAGACAGGGAGAGACAGACAGGGAGAGACAGACAGGGAGAGAGGGACACACAGGGTGAGGCAGACAGGAAAAGAGAGAGGGACACACAGGGTGAGACAGACAGGGAGAGAGGGACACACAGGCAGAGACAGACAGGGAGAGAGGGACACACAGGCAGAGACAGACAGGGAGAGAGGGACACACAGGCAGAGACAGACAGGGAGAGAGGGACACACAGGCAGAGACAGACAGGGAGAGAGGGACACACAGGCAGAGACAGACAGGGAGAGAGGGACACACAGGGAGAGACAGACAGGAAAAGAGAGAGGGACACACAGGCAGAGACAGACAGGGAGAGAGGGACACACAGGCAGAGACAGACAGGGAGAGAGGGACACACAGGCAGAGACAGACAGGGAGAGAGGGACACACAGGCAGAGACAGACAGGGAGAGAGGGACACACAGGCAGAGACAGACAGGGAGAGAGGGACACACAGGCAGAGGCAGACAGGGAGAGAGGGACACACAGGCAGAGACAGACAGGAAAAGAGAGAGGGACACACAGGGAGAGACAGACAGGGAGAGAGGGACACACAGGGAGAGACAGACAGGGAGAGAGGGACACACAGGCAGAGACAGACAGGGACACAGAGACACACAGGGAGAGACAGACAGGGAGAGACAGACAGGGAGAGAGGGACAGGGACACAGAGACACACAGGGAGAGACAGACAGGGAGAGAGGGACACACAGGCAGAGACAGACAGGGAGAGAGGGACACACAGGGAGAGACAGACAGGGAGAGAGGGACACACAGGCAGAGACAGACAGGGAGAGAGGGACACACAGGCAGAGACAGACAGGGACACAGAGACACACAGGGAGAGACAGACAGGGAGAGACAGACAGGGAGAGAGGGACAGGGACACAGAGACACACAGGGAGAGACAGACAGGGAGAGAGGGACACACAGGCAGAGACAGACAGGGAGAGAGAGAGGGACACACAGGGAGAGACAGACAGGGAGAGAGGGACACACAGGCAGAGACAGACAGGGAGAGAGGGACACACAGGCAGAGACAGACAGGGAGAGAGGGACACACAGGCAGAGACAGACAGGGAGAGAGGGACACACAGGCAGAGGCAGACAGGGAGAGAGGGACACACAGGCAGAGACAGACAGGGAGAGACAGAGACACACAGGGAGAGACAGACAGGGAGAGAGGGACACACAGGCAGAGGCAGACAGGGAGAGAGGGACACACAGGCAGAGACAGACAGGGAGAGAGGGACACACAGGCAGAGGCAGACAGGGAGAGAGGGACACACAGGCAGAGACAGACAGGGAGAGAGGGACACACAGGCAGAGGCAGACAGGGAGAGAGGGACACACAGGCAGAGACAGACAGGGAGAGAGGGACACACAGGCAGAGACAGACAGGGAGAGAGGGACACACAGGGTGAGACAGACAGGGAGAGAGAGAGGGACACACAGGCAGAGGCAGACAGGGAGAGAGGGACACACAGGCAGAGACAGACAGGGACACAGAGACACACAGGGAGAGACAGACAGGGAGAGAGGGACACACAGGCAGAGACAGACAGGGAGAGAGGGACACACAGGCAGAGACAGACAGGGAGAGAGGGACACACAGGCAGAGACAGACAGGGAGAGAGGGACACACAGGCAGAGACAGACAGGGAGAGAGGGACACACAGGCAGAGACAGACAGGAAAAGAGAGAGGGACACACAGGGTGAGACAGACAGGGAGAGAGGGACACACAGGCAGAGACAGACAGGGAGAGAGGGACACACAGGCAGAGACAGACAGGGAGAGAGGGACACACAGGCAGAGACAGACAGGGAGAGAGGGACACACAGGCAGAGACAGACAGGGAGAGAGGGACACACAGGCAGAGACAGACAGGGAGAGAGAGGGACACACAGGCAGAGGCAGACAGGGAGAGAGGGACACACAGGCAGAGACAGACAGGGAGAGAGGGACACACAGGCAGAGACAGACAGGGAGAGAGGGACACACAGGCAGAGGCAGACAGGGAGAGAGAGGGACACACAGGCAGAGACAGACAGGGAGAGAGAGGGACACACAGGCAGAGACAGACAGGGAGAGAGGGACACACAGGGAGAGAGAGGGACACACAGGCAGAGACAGACAGGGAGAGAGGGACACACAGGCAGAGACAGACAGGGAGAGAGGGACACACAGGCAGAGGCAGACAGGAAAAGAGAGAGGGACACACAGGCAGAGGCAGACAGGAAAAGAGAGAGGGACACACAGGGAGAGACAGACAGGGAGAGAGGGACACACAGGGTGAGACAGACAGGGAGAGAGGGACACACAGGCAGAGGCAGACAGGAAAAGAGAGAGGGACACACAGGCAGAGACAGACAGGGAGAGAGGGACACACAGGCAGAGACAGACAGGAAAAGAGAGAGGGACACACAGGGAGAGACAGACAGGAAAAGAGAGAGGGACACACAGGCAGAGACAGACAGGGAGAGAGGGACACACAGGCAGAGACAGACAGGAAAAGAGAGAGGGACACACAGGCAGAGACAGACAGGGAGAGAGGGACACACAGGCAGAGACAGACAGGAAAAGAGAGAGGGACACACAGGCAGAGACAGACAGGGAGAGAGGGACACACAGGCAGAGACAGACAGGGAGAGAGGGACACACAGGCAGAGGCAGACAGGGAGAGAGGGACACACAGGCAGAGGCAGACAGGAAAAGAGAGAGGGACACACAGGCAGAGACAGACAGGGAGAGAGGGACACACAGGCAGAGGCAGACAGGGACACAGAGACACACAGGGAGAGACAGACAGGGAGAGAGGGACACACAGGCAGAGGCAGACAGGGAGAGAGGGACACACAGGCAGAGACAGACAGGGAGAGAGGGACACACAGGGTGAGACAGACAGGGAGAGAGAGAGGGACACACAGGCAGAGGCAGACAGGGAGAGAGGGACACACAGGCAGAGGCAGACAGGGAGAGAGGGACACACAGGCAGAGACAGACAGGGAGAGAGGGACACACAGGCAGAGGCAGACAGGGAGAGAGGGACACACAGGCAGAGACAGACAGGGAGAGAGGGACACACAGGCAGAGACAGACAGGGAGAGAGGGACACACAGGGTGAGACAGACAGGGAGAGAGAGAGGGACACACAGGCAGAGGCAGACAGGGAGAGAGGGACACACAGGCAGAGGCAGACAGGGAGAGAGGGACACACAGGCAGAGACAGACAGGGACACAGAGACACACAGGGAGAGACAGACAGGGAGAGAGGGACACACAGGCAGAGACAGACAGGAAAAGAGAGAGGGACACACAGGGAAAGAGGGACTGTCTCTGCCTGTCTCCCTGTTTGTCCCTTTCAGAGAAAGAAAGGGGAGGGAGAGTGAGGGATGTCAACTGAAAATATTTAGGGAGGTGGAGACAACTGAGATAGAAATAGAGAAAGGCAAAGAGAGATGACAAATGAGAGATGACAAATGAACCATAGGTGCACCCTCGTTAAACATTCAGCTGAGACTCACGCTGCTGAACCAGATGGGTACAGTTCAGCGAACGGAATGTAAATATAAACAGTCATTAGGAACTAGAAGTAACGACTAGACCCTGATCACAAATTCCTATAGAACAGACCACCCGAATCTGATCATATCCATAGTTTTCATATCTTTCATCATTATGTGTATGCATTATTGTTGGTAAAAGACAAAGTAAAATTAGTAGTATAAAAACTATGTTGACCTTATTTATCAACGGTTCTACATCCATTCCTTTACAATCCGTTGCTTGGAGTTGCGAGCAAACAAATGTGGTTACATTTCTGTTTAAGTATCTCCCTGCTCCATATTTACGCCGTGTATTTAAGCCTTTGTGCCATGTTTATGCAGATAGCCAAAATTAACTCAACATTGTGGCTCTAATTATCTTCATGGAAACACGGGCTTAATGTGATGCTGTCACGGAAAACGATTCCACAATAAACAATGCCAAATATTTAATCTGTTCAGACACGGACACTAAGGAGGATGTTGAAGGATCGAGGTGGAAAATAAATTAAAATGCTGCAAAGGAGAACAGGCCCCAGTCTTGGCATAACTACTTTATTATGAATGGACATTCAGCTGCTTTATGCCACTCAGCGTCTCATGGCAGTACATGAATATACAGATGCTTTTGGGAGGGAAGGGGGCTTTTAACCAGACTTTCCAAAAGTTTCCAAAGTTTCCAAATACCCTTTATCATGATATAAATCATTCATTGCAAAGAAAAAAATTCTAATAGAATATGATGTGTGTGTGTGTGTGTGTGTGTGTGTGTGTGTGTGTGTGTGTGTGTTAAGTATGTTCATAAGGGGAGAAATAGGAAATGTGTGTGTGCTGTCCTGTATCGCTCTCATGCTCTGGTGAAACATCACTTGAACTCTTCAGTGGATGAGGATGAGGACGGAATCTCAGACTCCTCCGAACCTTCCTAAAATCAGGCAGAAACAAACACCCCAGTCAACATCATGCATTTTTTTTATGAAATTGTGTACTCTTGGTATTTATATATATATTTGTATGCTATTCCTACTGTTTTTAGATATGTAATATTGTTGTGTTATATGTTGTTGTTGTGTTATATGTTGTCCCTCGTCGCACCAACAGTTGTAAGCAAATACAATGAGAATAAAGGCTTTTCTATTCTATCTATTCTATAAAATCTGTTCCTGTCCAGACCCTCACCTTCACTTTTTCCAAGTCTGAGCGTCCAGGAAGAGACTTCTGCGGAGTGTGAAAGGCCTGGCGAGACAAGAGACACAGCACATGAGGAAACCAACCCAACAGCACTATCAATACAAGCCCTTACATAACACACTGTTTACCCATCAGCATCTTTTGCCACACAACTAAGGCAAATTCCTTGTTGTGGAAACGACTCGGCAATAACCCTGTCTCTGACACTGTAGCCATGGCAACACGCTATTTACCCCTCAGCCATGACATATAATAACCCTGAGCTCTTTTCTATGGCAGAATAATTCCAGAGAGCTCACCAGAATCGCCATAACCTGCATTTGTCTATTTGATCCATAACAGCATGTATTGGGCATCTGTGTATTAAGGTCTGTAACAGAATATGGATGTACTTGTCTTCCTAGGATATCTGTTGAGTATTGACCTTTTTGGCTTGCTGGATCTCCTCCGTGGACTTGGACCTGCTCTTCACAGGATGCCTCTGGGGGGAGGTGGACTGCAGAGAAAGACATGCCTGTTTAGTATACAAAATACTTACTTACTATATACGTTTAGTGTTTAGTATACCTCGTATAAAAAGACATTGATATGAGAACAGACGTCAGGCCCAGTGCATTAATCCTTACATAGGTTACATCAATGTATGTAAAATGTAGTGGAGCAGTATTAAGCTAAAATATGTATAAACAATCAAGTAAAGTACAGATAATTAGAAATAATACTTGAGTACAGTAAGAAAGTATTTCTACTCAAGGACCAATACACCCCTGTGGATAGGTATGGTTTGTGTTCTGCGAGGTGGGGACAGGTAGGCACCAGAGGGTCACTGTTGGCCAGGAATATGAAGTCTTAATACGGGCATGTGGTCTTGAGTACCTTCGGTTCCATGGCTGGGCCGGGGTGTTTGATGGTGGTGTTCCGGGGTTTGGTGTGTGACAATTGGAGAGACTCTCAGCAGTCTGATCAGGCTCTAGTTTGAACACATTAAAACACATAAACACATAAAAAGTTACTCTGAAGTAAGAAATCTCATAGTCTTGTAGCAATATACATAACTGACCACTAGATGGCTCATAGTCTTGTAGCAATATACACAACTGACCACTAGATGGCGAGTTTGATCTGTATTGTATCATGATTAACCAACAGTCTGCCCAGGCGTGTTTGAATATTAATAATTGACAGTCAGTGTGACTGTATCACATCACAATATCATGTCAAGGTCACTGTGGAGAGCGATCATCAAGTGTAAATCAACATACAATGAGTTGATGCTCACAGAGACACGCTATCAATGCAAATAACCTCAGCACTCCTGGACAAGCGTTCCTGCCCTTTCTTGCTCTGTCTGTTATGCTATCCATGTTTTCTGAGTTTCCTGAGTCACCCAGGAGAATCCTGTGGATGAGGAATGATGTCAGCAGTCTTGGCCTCCTGTTCACAGTCGGGGGGTGTCCCCTCCCACACACCTGCCATCAGTCTGGCCATGCAATATGCAACAGCTCAGGCTGTGGAGCTGAGACTCAGGCATGACTCAATCAAGTCTGAGACTGAGATGAGACGGAAGAGACACATTTCCTCGTGACGGTTCAGGCTTTAATGTGATACATTAGTAGTAGTTACAGTAGTTACATTCCTGCACTTTTATTTCTTATGTTAAGTAGTATTTGTTGTTACAGTAGGTCTCTATTGCTCGTAGCTTGATTGTTCTGTCTTTCGTACGTCGCTTTGGATAAAAGCGTCTGCTAAATGACCAAATATAAATGCATTAAAGCTCCTAGCTTATAAAGACAGTGTGATGCCAGTGGATGACAGAGTGCACGTCATGGACTGTAAAGACTTAGGATGAAGAGTCCATGACATGAAAGCCTGCAAAAAAAAAAAGAAAGAGCATGAAGAGTGTATTTCCCTGTAAAGACTCTACAGCACAATTAGACACAGTGACATTATGACTAAACTGGAGACTAACACATAGCAGAGTGCCTGTGACTGAGTGTCACCCCGCTACTCACTGAGCTCCACTGGCTGCCGGTAGCTGCTCGCAAAGTGCTTACTGGCTCTGCTCCCACCTACCTAAATGCTCTTGTAAGGGCAAATGTTACACCCAGGACGCTGCGCTCATCCAGTGAGCGTCGTCTGGCACTGCCCCCGGTGCAAGCAAGGCAATCCAGACTATTCTCAGTTGTAGTTCCACGTTGGTGGAACGACCTGCCTAGCACTACCAGAGCAGGAGCGTCCCTCTCTACCTTTAAGAAGCTCTTGAAGACCCAACTCTTCAAAGAGCACCTCTCTTTCTAACTGGCACCTTGGCTTAACCTGCACTTAAGCAGTAACAGGCCAGCACTTCTTTTTTTATTCTTTCTATGTCGTTTTATAAGCAGTATTTATTGTTACACCAGGTTTTTAATGCTCTTAGCTTGATTGTTCTCTCCCTTGTACGTCGCTTTGGACAAAAGCGTCTGCTAAATGACTAAATGTAAATGTAAATGAGTGTAAATAGTTGGGAGGATATAATATGAAATATAAGACTATAAGAATTATATTCAAATAAATAGTAATTTCCACTGTGAAGGTTCAACCTCAGTTTGACAAACTAGTGACCAAAGCTGATGATACCATATAACTGAGTGTGGATTGGGAGGATATAATATGAAATATAAGACTATAAGAATTATATTCAAATAAATAGTAATTTCCACTGTGAAGGTTCAACCTCAGTTAGACAAACTGACATAGTGACCAAAGCTGATGATACCATATAACTGAGTAAGGATTGGGAGGACTTCATAAGGGGTGTGGCATTGCCCAGTCTCTGATGCTTTCTGAGACGGTCTGGCAGGAGTTACACGGGTGGCACAGAGCGCGGCATGGCATGGCATGGCAGGGCGCTCTGCCCAGAGGGTGAACACATAGAGATCATGTCACCATGGAAACACTAGGGCAACCCACAAGAGATAAGTGAAGTTGACAGTCCATTCGCTGGTTCACACAAACACACACACACACACAAACACACACGCACACACACGCACACACACACACACACACACACACACACACACACACACACACACACACACACACACACACAGACACACACACACAGACACAAACACACAGACACACACTATCACACAAGCAAATGCCTTGCTATCAGCAACGAGCCCTTCTCCCTTTTATACCCATTAGAGTGTGAAACTAAACCATTTTCTGCTCCTAAATGCAAACCCCATGGGAGACACATTTACAATCACTGAGTAGTTCAGCCACATTTACAATCACTGAGTAGTTCAGCCACATTTACAATCACTGAGTAGTTCAGCCACATTTACAATCACTGAGGTAGTTCAGCCACATTTTGACATACTGTCTGCATGACACAACAGAGGAAGTCGCTCTGGGGGTCTGACTGGTGTTTTCCGAACCCCACCAGTAGATTCCAAAGAAGGCTCTGTGGTTTCTGTGTGACTGAACTGAGAGCAACTCATAGCCTTACTCAGGGACACACACACACACACACACACACACACACACACACACACACACAGGGACAGATAGACCTCAGCATCCATAGAAATCACTCTTGGCTTTGTTGGGTTTTTTTCTTCCTCTTTCTTTTTTTTGTGGTCTGTGGGAGGAGAGGGAGACTTGTGCGTCACTCTATTCCTCCGTGGGACCGAGCTGGCTGGGGATGCGAAAGAGCTGGCCGTGGCTCGGGAAAAAGCACTTACCAATGATTTGTCCACATGACTGAGCGCAACAACCACCAAGGTGGCATTTCAGGACACACTGGATACCCCCCACCAGGGCAGACAACTTGTCCCGACACAGTGAGATCGTAGTACCCGGCCAATTTATTTACATGTAGATGCAAATAGTCAAAAATACCTCAACAGTTTTATTCTGACGCTAATGATGTTCATGGAAAGGGTGGCAAGCTGCATTGTAGGTCCGGGGAAGACAGCTCTCTCATGTACATGCAGGAAGCCCAGGGCTAATTCACCCACATCAGAAGTGTCGACACGTGGGATATCACTTCTTGAAGTCTTTGTTCCAGGTATACGCAACTATTTAATTTGGCTCTAATTATGTTCATAGACGAGTGAAGAGCAGAATAGAACAGTGCTAATTGAAGAGTATAATAGAAGAGTGCTATTTGAAGAGTAGAATAGAAGAATGCTATTTGAAGAGTATAATAGAAGAGTGCTATTTGAAGAGTATAATAAAAGAGTGTTATTTGAAGAGTAGAATAGAAGAGTGCTATTTGAAGAGTAGAATAAAAGAGTGTTATTTGAAGAGTATAATAGAAGAGTGCTATTTGAAGAGTAGAATAGAAGAATGCTATTTGAAGAGTAAATTAGAAGAGTGCTATTTGAAGAGTATAATAGAAGAGTGCTATTTGAAGAGTAGAATAGAAGAGTGCTATTTGAAGAGTAGAATAGAAGAGTGCTAATTGAAGAGTAGAATAGAAGAGTGCTATTTGAAGAGTAGAATAGAAGAGTGCTAATTGAAGAGTAGAATAGAAGAGTGCTATTTCAGGACATGCTGGACACAGACACCTGGCCCCTCTAGTACATGCAGAGAGGTGGGAAGCGTAGGGCTAATTCACCCACATCACAAGTGTAGGATTGCATTCGTTCTCTGCATATGCAGTTAGTCAAAATGAACTCAACAGTCTTACTTTGGATCTTGCTATGGTCAAGGAGGCGCTGACTTCAGCTGACTCTAAAACAGGACTGGCCCGTGTCTGGTCTGCATTAGGCGCAGCCTAGGCTCCTGTTAGGCCTGCTACCAGGATGGCTCTGTGTTATGCAGCAGGACTGCACTTCCAGACCAGGCACGCATATTAGACCCTGGGGGTAAAAGCCCTTGTTTCCCAGCCTCCATCCCCAGGCAGGTACACCACTATTCAACTGTGCACACAATGGGGATGGCCCATCAAGCTTTTAGGATGAGTCAGCAGAAGCACTAACGCATGAAATGTTATTACACTTTAATTTACCCCAGGGTTAGATTAAGGTTTTATCCTCCTTTATTGCAGGAAAGTCTTTGTTGCGTGGGAGAGACATGCATTAGAATAAGGTACGTACATCAGTGAAGTAATTATAAAGTGTCGTCCAAAGAATCCTTGTGATATAACCTCAGCCCCCACCCTTTCCTTTCTTACACAACTTCTTAAGCCACTGCCTGGGTGAAGGGTATCTCTCAGTTCAATGAGCAATAGCCTTTGCTTAACTCAAACGCAGGTTCATCTCAGAATTGTAGTGTGCAAAAGAGTAGCACACTTCCATGTGTGTGTGTGTGTGTGTGTGTGTGTGTGTGTGGGGGGGGGGGGGGAGGGTTGGTGGTTGACAGATCCCAGCATGCCCTGCAAATGAGGAACTGATAGTTGGGTTATTCAGTGCTCTATCTTGAAATAATGTGATTGTGCCTTCCCTTTGGGGTCTGTCTGGTTAGCGTGAGGAACTGTTATCAGTTCTTCTTAGTTTAGCCCTGTTTTAATGCTAGCATTTTCTGGTGCTGGGTGTTTCCGGGTTCTGGGTGTTTCCGGGTTCTGGGTGTGTGTTCTTTGGCTTATTAATTGCATTCCCAGGGTCATGTGGTGTGTGAGGCACAGGAGCTGCATTAAGACCTGCAATCTGTGGGAGTGCACTATTAACATTCTGACCAAGAGGAGCCCTGAGGACTGATGATTATCTTGAACACAAGAACACAAGAAAAAGTCTAACAGGAAGTGGATGAACATCAAGATGCAATTAGTAAACATTAACACAGTCAAAGATCTCTCGTCCTCTTTCCCCCTCTTTGTTATCCTCATATGAATATGGAGCAGGCGAGATAAGATGACCTGTTTTTTGACTGAGTACACTTACATATAAATGATTTGTTACTAGTACCATACAGTAGGCTACAGTACAGTGCATTAACCTACAAAGTGACTATTGCTACGGAATTCCGAAGCGTTAATATAGGAACTAATGTTACGGACCCGTGTCAATAGCTGAATCATAGTCCATGTCGCCCTACGATTCAAGTCCAAGTTGGTACAGTAAGTAGGCCTAACATTGTTGCCTTACAAGCAGTCAGCTCAGGTTCGATTTCCAGTTACCGTGTGCTATATATTTCACCTTGACTTTTAACCAATTCATGTTGTTATTGACTAAACATATGACCTACCCAGGAGGGGCCACTGTGCCCTGTGAGGTTTCGGAGGGAGTGCTAGCAACAAGTGCGATTCGTAGTGGACACCATCATCTTGAGACATGAAAATGTCAATAACAATAACACAAATTTTAATGAAACTTCTTATGTGATTACATTCTACATTAGATTATTTAGACTACCCTATATTTATGGTGATGAAGGTGCCAGGATAGCTCAGTGGGTGTGTAGAGGAGACCCACAAATGTTTGGCATCTATGAAAACATACAGTAACCTAAATTGTCAGTGGGCAGGTTACCGACACCTTATGAACAACTGGAATAAATGGAAGTGAGGAATAAAGACACGACAGAAGCTTTGCAAAAAACAGAGAGTAAAATAAGGTTCCCTTACCAAGTCTATGGTAAGGCTATGGCTCAAGACGCCAGTTAACCATGGTACTGTTGAAGGGGACATGATGGCGTCATCGTTGTCTATTTGTCCACGTCAGTTAACAAACAAGAGGAAGCTTAGTCCATTTTTTATTTTTTTACATTTACTTGATCTGTCGTTTGATTGAGATGCTTACTTGCAAACGTTATAGGCTAGGCTAAAAGTAAACTGATTTTGTTGCTGTTTCTAACGAGACATTACTGATGTGCAACACAGCAAATTAACAGGAGTAGTATTTACCAGTAAAGTATAGTATTTATTTTCGTTTTTTTATCTTTTATTGTGACTAAAAGTATCCACTACGTCCAAATTCATGTTGGGGCTTCCTCATTTTCTAAAGTGACGCCCCATGACAGCTAACGACCGGAGGTGCCCTTGCCAAGCAGTGCCCTTTTGACCCCACTCGGAGGGAGGCAACCATTTTTCGAAACTCTCCATGTTCACCATGTTCCCTAATACTAAAGATTGGAAATAAAGCATATGGAAAGAAATCTACGGACAAATCATCCATGGCAACAGTAGATTCCAGATGATAATATATGATAATTCCGTAGCAATAATGCCCTTACTAGTAAACACAGTTCCGGTTGCTGAAGTTGGTGCCTTTCATATTATGGGACACCTCGTCAGACGTTATCCGTTACACATTATATGCTGATTACATGAACATCATGTCTCAGGACATCAAGTTCTTGGCTCCTGCATGGCTTGCACGGTTCATATCTGTAGAGAAAGGTTAATCTATTCCTAGAGAACACACACTAAGCTATTGTGCTTGCTCTAAGGGGGTTCCGGCCCTGGGCTCTGTTAAGCATCTTGAGAAAATGTTATTGTTTTGGCGCTGTATACATTAAATTGAATTCAATTTACTTGAATCTCCCTATTAATGTAGGCTATAGGGATACACATAGGCGTGGCTACAATGTGGATATGATGGTGTCAGCCATGTCTGTTTTTTAACACAGCAGGTATCTGTCCCTTGATGACTCATAGACATCCCTATTCCAGACTGGTAAGCTTGGAAATTCAGTCAGGTTTCATGTTTAAGCAATGTCTAAAATGGCAGTTACTGATTTAAATCCATTAACGCTAAAAGACAAGACTCAACGTAGAGCTAATTTGTTGTGTAATTAGACACGCCCAGTAGACATTAAACTGGGCTTGCATGAGGAAGAAGCTGTCTTAAAGTGTCCTCAGGTCTGCATAATCATGTCATCATGTCATGTGATCAACCAATTACATGTCTTCCCCATGTTTCTGGAGCCAATCACATTTCAGAACACAATGATGTGTTGGGGAGGACAGTCCATCAAAGATGTACACAAACACCATGCATTTGCACCAGTCAGGTTCACTTGACAGTCCCTGAATCAAGCTCTAGCAGTTAGTCCCATACAGACAGACAGACAGACAGACAGACAGACAGACAGCACACCACCCTTAAAAGCACAGGTCAGTGACCAACATTAACGCTACACTCCCACAGGAGCAGTCAGGCCTCTCCTGGCAGGACATGCGGAGCAGCTCACTGACAGATAAGCACTCGGACCTGGTACACTGAACCGCCAGAACAGAACAAAGAAGCAAACGGGAGCAACTCCTGCAGCTTCACGTGCTTCACTGTGATTTTCAAACACAAACACTCTGCATCGACTCAGACTGCAAGTGGCTGCATGGGTGGGGGACAAGCTTCTGCGTGAGATGAGTCCCCCTCGGTATATTAATAGTAAATAGACTCACCGGTCCCCACTGCATCTGTGGTGCTAAAAACCTGCCATTTGTTCTTTGGCTCAGTGAAGCATGACACCACACCGCCTGCCATTCGTGAGGCACACAAAAGCAAGCGCTGAACGCCTGTGAAAGCAAGCAAACGGGCAAAGATGCAGGAGGACTGAAGCGCAAGGTGGATCTTACCTTTTAGTTTTCCACCCCGATCTCCTCTCTCTGCCTTGATGGTGCTGATGGAGCTGTTGGTGTGTGCTCCTCTTCTCTCTCTGTCTGTCTGCCTCTCTCTCTCTCCCAGCACTGAGCACTCCCTCGCTCCCTCCCTCCCTCCCTCTCGTGGTCTCTCCTGCACAGACATGGCCACACGTACCACACATCCTCTGCCCATTCATAAATTCACAGACATGACAAGAGCACACACCCACAGTCAAAGACCTCATGAAATGCTGGCAGCATGCTTGTGCACACACACACACACACACAGTACACACTCTAGGTTTCTTTCACTCTCCGAAGCATGCACACACACACACACTCTCCCTCTTTCTCTCTCTCTCTCTCATACAAACACACACAGACACACACATACAGTACACACTCTAGCTCTCTTTCACTCTCTCAATCACACACACACAGACACATAGACACACACACACAGAGACACATACACACACACACACACACACACAGACACACACATTTTGAGTGAGAGCAACCTTGGGGTCTGTTGTGGACTGGTGACTCAGTGTGCCACTCACAGACTGTCTTTGGTCTGTTTTCAGAGCACGCACAGCAAGGATTTGATAAATGGACAGGGCAAGGCTCAGTTTCTCATAGGACAAAGAGGATTGTTGAAAGTAAGGTGCTTTGACCTTAGATATTCTTACTATAGGTTAATCTCTCAATTTTCATTAAATGCTTTGAGTATAATCATTTCAAATGACCTGTACAAAAATGGGCTCTCTAAAAAGTAAAAGAAAAAACTCCTGTACAGAGGTAAAAAAATAATAAACCATTGACAGAGAAAAGAATACTCCTGTGTACGTGAAACCTTCCGCATTCTACTTATGCCTCAGTAATACACCTTCCCATCCGCTGAAACCTTCCGCATTCTACTTATGCCTCAGTAATACACCTTCCCATCCGCTGATGATGACTGCTTCCCACATATCAATCACTGTTGAATAACCAATCATGTTCAAGAACGGATGCCCTATTCTTCACTAACACAGGGGGTATTCATATCTTTATGACGTCACTAAAACGCAACAGGTGGCTGAGGTGAAACAAAAACACTGAAGGAAAAAGAGAATGCAAATTTTTATTTATCATCCCAACGTGTGTTTGAGGACAGCCGCGATTTTTTTTTTATCTGCCCAGAGGGAAATAGGAGAGACATTTTAAGGCATTGCATAGTGCACATATAAAAGGACTATCAGTGAAAGCAGACATTACACACATCTCAAACCAAAGACAGTGCCAACCAAATAATATTTCTTTTTCAAGGACACAAAAAACAAACATAAAAAAAAAACTAAAATATGAAAAAGAACTACTGTCCCAAAAACAAACACACATGCAGCCTTAAGTTCTATATCCAACTCCTGTCAGATTAAAGTGCTTCTGACTGTTGCATAACATGATAAAATGGGGCTGGCCATGACGCAAGTGTGGTGAAAGAACTTTTAACTAGAAGACCATTACATCAAAACAGTTCAACAGAAGTTTGTCATAGCATAACACGTTTAGCTTAACTTCCCTCACACTTGCACACAGGCATCCAAAGAAATAATAACTTAAATCCCTTCATTACAAGCTCTGAAGACAAAAAGTACAATGCTCATTTGTATAATTTCATTTTTTTACATACTAAAACAAACCTTTTTAGAGATGAGTAACCATCAAATATGTTCAAAATAAATACTTACTGACCTCAAATGCAAATGTACAGCATACAGGAAAAAAAGACAATAAATATGGATTTTTGAAAATATCTCATCCATCTACACAGAGAAATACATGTACATAATGATCACTCCTATCAGTGGAAAGGTTTAGCTAGGTTAGCACAGTGCTGATTCATAACAACACTGAGATTCAATTAGCAAAGCTCTCTTGTTCCAGCTCCCAAAACATGAAATACACCCCCCCCCCCTCTCTCCAACACACACACACACACACACACACACGCTCTTGTGCCTGAGGTCCATTAGGTCTCAGACGACCTTGAAGGGTCTACGTTGGACTGGGGAGTATTCAATGCTAGAGCTGGCTGACTGCCTCAAAGCCGTCCAAATCTGAAGTGCTGCTGAGGCCACTGTCATCTCCCTCAACTGCTTGCCCAGTCTGTTTGGAGCCCGTGGCTCCTTGGGCCCCTAGGGCCCCTTGCCTTAGGCTCTGGTCCTCCAGAGGGACCTCGGACTCTTTGCTAAGCTTCAGGAACGGCGGAATCACCAGGTGCTCCTTCCTCAGCAGGCCCCGCTGGTCCTCCACCCGATTGCTCTGAGCCCGGGACAGCATCTCCAGCAGACCTGAGGCAGAGAGAAGGGGAGAGGAGGGGAGGGGAGGGGAGGTGGAGGTGGAACAAGAGAGGATGGAAAGGAGTGAAGGAGAGAATATGTGAGGAGACAAGGGGGGATCGAATGAGCGATCGAAGAGGAGAGCGAGTGAAAGCAGTGGAACAGAAAGAGGGAAGAGCAGTGATTGAGAGATCGAGGGATTGATGAAAGTGGGGAAAAAGTGGAGTGGGAGAAAGGGAGGGTGAAGGAAAGAGTGAGGAAAGCATGGAGGTTTGTGAAGAGGTGAGAGAGAGAAGAAGGAAAAAGGAATAAAAAAATGAAAGGAAAATGAAGTTAACTAAATGTCAATGAGCCCACAGCAATGAGTTCATAAATCTCAGATTTTGTGTCTCACCGTCCATTTCAGAGGGTTTACCGGTTCGTGGGGAGGCTTTCTGGACATCCTGTGGACTTCTCTGACCCTCTTTATTCCCTGAGCAACCAAACAAGAGAGAGAGAGTACATCTGACAATCTGTTCAGTTTGCAACCACCTCGCTAAACCACAAGTGGCCAAAAGAGGGCGTTGACTCCATGCTCTCCTCCTGGAGCAGAGAGTAATTGGAAGTCAGGTCCAGGCTCAGTTCTTAGCGCCTCAGAGATATCTGATCCAAAGTGAAGTGAGTTTTTTTTGTCACAGCTGGGCGAGTGTGAGCTCCCGAGCGCTCAATGCACAGTGACAAAGCACATCAACAAACCAAACGCACTCAGACAGCCTCTCTGGGAGCTGGTGCACAGGGGTACATAGTTATGCCCAGTGAGGATGAGCTAAGGCAGTGGTGCTTGGCTAACCAGAGCCTCTTCAAGCCCTTTCAAATCACTTGAAGCAGTAGTCACCACGTTAAAAAGGAGAAGAGAAATGAGGTGAAGCTGTGACACCATTTACTGTATGGTTACAATGCGGTGACACTAATGTAGAATCACAGTACACAGGAGCACAGAAGTGGATATCTACACAGGAAAGTAAAGCCTTTGTTCACCTTGGACTCGGTCCAGACATATCGTCTTGTTGGCCAGACGGAAGACAGTGCTGCTTAGCTTTAGTGGTTGCTGTGATCCACTCTAAGGAGTAAAGCACAACAGGTGAGACAGAAGCCAGGCTTGTAAAGGAATAATTCTCTTTTAACAAAAAAAAAGCTTTTAAAAGGAATAACTCTCAACAAAAATAGCTTTTTAAGGAATAATTCTCTTTCAACAAAGAGCTGGTAAAGGAAAAACTCTGACTTCTCAACAGAACAAGTTTGCAGTTTTGCCTGAGAGAAGATAAACACTACAACCACAACACATAACAATTACTTTCTGTAGTAAATAATAACAACATATTTACTTAGAGACGTAATTTGGGCTCCCGATTTAGCCGAATTATGTGTTAACCTCTGACAACTACATACTGTACTTCTAACCTCGACAACTACATACGTCAACATGCCGCCCAAAAATTCCAATCTTCCTACAAACTCCGTCACACTCACGCACAGTCTCTCACCATGGTGACGTAAGCATCCTGGGGTTGTATATCATACTTCTGTAACAGGGTGGCGAGGGCATCTCGCAGAGTCTTACTGGACTTCACAACGATACCCACGGTTTTACCAGTGAACTTCACCCTAACCCTGGTGACACAAACAACACACACAAAATTATGTTAGTTTGGACACATAAGTGATGATGACGTGTGTGTGTGTGTGTGTGTGTGTGTGACACACTTACGCAATCGTCACCCGGACTTCCAGAAACACCTGCTGATCGCTCAGCACCGAGCTGTCCTGGTCCAGTGACAGGGGTTGCTATGGCAACAAGAAAAATATTAGAGCCCTCAGCAACTGATAAAAATGTTCAGCCAAAATGGAGGGATGATTTTTCAATTTAAGCACACACACACACACAAGTTATCACCATCTTATTATTCATCTTTTTACAATTCTGGAAAGAACCTGAAGATGGATTACTGCTTTAGGGTTAACTGATTTTAAGATCCATGGGAAAGCTATCTGACTGCTTATCATAACGTAGCTTAAGGGTGTGAGGCTCTGTTTTGGCTCATGGCTGACTTTAATATCTGAGGAATGGTGATTAGAAGACAGATATAGTCTCTGAAAGCATCAATATTGGTTAGGATCTTCTGGAGCAGACTTTAGACTGACACATCCACTCTCAGAGCATAGCATGTCTTTACTTGTAATGTAGTAACTATAGTGACACCTTTAGTATGAAGACTGAAGTGCATCACAAGGATTTCAAAAATACAGTTGAGAACATAGCAAAGCAATGTCCACAATTCCTCGCTAGGATTTAAAACTTTAAACAGACCTCTTCTTTAAAAGGAACTGTGTGTCCATCAGCAGAAATGGAATATAGTATTCATAAATCATCAGTAGTGTATCATCGTTAGCTTATACGGAGCCCTTCATATCTACATAGGGAATGGGTCCTCTTACACAGAGCCCGCCATGTTGTGCCACCATGTATCTACAGGAGCCCAGAATGGACAAACCTAACACTGGCTCTAGACAGGGCCTTTTTCGTGTTTTCACATTGAAGTGGCAGCTTGAATTTGGTGGCGACCAAGCACGGGTTGGAAGAGGTAGTGAGAAGAGGAATCAGTGATTGCTGGTGATGGCTAACTATTTAAATGTTGAATTTTGACAAACGGAGGATCATACGTATTACTAAGCACAAGAATAAGCAAGACACCATGAATCCTTGCTGTCAAAGAAGAGAAAACATAAAAGCAAAACAGAATTGGGACAAGCTATGGCAGAAAACAAGGATAAACACAGTTGTGGCTTTTCCCTGATTGAAATTGCTGATGATGGACAAATATTTTCAGAATGACACAGAAGTTGCCCGTTTTCTGCTGGACAGGTAATTTAGCCTACGAACTCTCGCAATGAAGTGCCTTGTGATTGTGAATTTCCCGACGGAAGAAAAATAAAGTATCTATATGTCTCTAGCCCCTACACGCTGCTCCTTTAAGCTCTATAAGCTTGGTGTAGCTCTTGGTGTAGAAGGAAGTTTGGTGTTGTTCTCTCTATGGTTGGTGTAGCTCTTGGTATAGAAGGAAGTTTGGTGTTGTTCTCTCTAAGCTTGGTGTAGCTCTTGGTGTAGAAGGAAGTTGGTGTTGTTCTCTCTAAGCTTGGTGTAACTCTTGGCGTCGTTCTTAAGTGCTATATCAGCTCGACCAGTACGTAAGCAGACCTAGCGGCAGCCACAGTATCCGTTGCCTTGGCACTGACCTTGTCGTTGCCATGGAGGTATATGACGACGTCTTTGAGTGGGAAGCCCCGCTTGTCACACAGCCCCCCCAGCATCTCCCGCAGCGGCTGCCCTGGTTTGGTGGGCACCAGGCTGCCCGCACCATCTGGGAGGTGCACGTAGCAGTACTTTTCCGCTCGGCCCAGAATGGAGCTGGAACCACCACCAGAAATCAGGTCGGCATCCCATAAACTGGTGCGCCCATTCTTCAAAAAAAAATATATGAATTTATTTTTTCCCCACAGATGATCACGTGGTGGTGTTTGGCTTTGGAGGATATTTCACCTCTGGTTTGCTGAACATAAACCCCAGCTCGATGCTGCTGGTGGACTTCACAGAGATCTGAGACTCGTTTCGGGTTAGGGCAACACGCTGGAAGGATACATCAGCTGGAATTAAAAAGATAGAAGTACACGCAAATCAACTCACTAACTTTCCACAGAAGCTATATTCACTGGGTGAATAATAAGGCAAAAAAATCTGACTATATCAGTTAGAAAGAAAAGTATGTTTTTGATATATAAATGCCTCAAGAGAAAAGTATTCACATCTTGCCTCTCCTAAAAAAAACAGTGTATAATTACTATACTTGGTCACAAATTCTCACTTTCTCTTTAGTTCATGAAAAACACATGTCTCTGTTCTCGCTGGACTGTACCTCCCCATGATCCTCTCTTCTCCAGTCTTTTCTTCCTGTTCGCTTTGCTTTCTGCAGAGGACAGCCTCGGCTCCGGCTGTGGTGCAGAGAGTCACATAGTCAACTCTAGGCAATACATGCGGAGTCTCCTACATCTTTCTTTCCTTCACTGTGTGTCCATGAGCAGCTGCTACTGTACTGTTTTATTAGTTAAGACGAATAATAGATGAATGGAAGTTGTGGCCTTTTGTATGGAAAGGTTCCAAAATTACAAATAAAGTAAAAATACTTGTCACATAAAAAATACTTGTTCGAAAATGTTACTTCTAATACTACGTAAGGTGGGCAAATGAGTAATATATTTGCTACTGTGTACTATGGACATATTGTTCACAAGTAAAGAGTTTTAGAAAGGCATAAATGGTAAACATTATGCAGAGTATCTACACCTTCTACTGTTTTCTTTAGGCCTTGTAAGTAAAAAAATACCTGGTTAACTGAAGGTTACTTCTCTTGTTAAAAGGCATCTTATGGGTGTTAAACTCTAATGAGTGCTCTTGATTAAATCTGGCTCCATAAAATGCAACGGTATTGGGTGTTTACCTTCTTTCTGTGGCTGGTTGGTGTGACACACTCACTGGAGCTCTTACTGTTGTCCAGCGAGGGCAGCGCCTTCCCCTCCACACTGGCCAGCATGCAGCGCTGGTAGAGGGGGGAGCGAACGAAACGGGCGTAGCTATCGAACTTCATCAGCTTGAAGATCTGACACAAGCGAAACCACACAGAGCAGCGCTTACTGTACATGCATGAGGAAACAAGGCCAGTGGCAGACAGACAGACAGACAGACAGACAGTATTGCAACCACACACACACACACACACACACAGTCACTGAGGGGATTCTCAATATAACCACAATCGCGCTGAACTGTCCACGTGCTTGCAGATAAGGCGCTGTACAGCACAGTGACAGGAGACGGACGTCAGTACCTGGTCTTGGGCTTTCTGAAACATGGATGTAACTGGGTGCTCCAGGGCACTCTCGTCTGTGCGGGCCGTGTCATCGATGTTGACAGCATGAAAGGAACTGTCTGAAAGATACGTGTGGTAGATCAAACGGGCTTCCTTCCTCAGCTGCAGAAAAGAGGAAACATGGGCCGGATTCTTTAAAAAACGCAGAGGTTAACCCACTTAGATAAGGTTCTCACACGCAGCCCAGGCTAAACACTTTCAGAATCCTGTTTACTTACTGTTCTTTCTGTTCGTATAAGTCAGTTTGATGCGTATCAATTTTGGTTGGTGTGGGTGTGTGGGGGGTATCAAAAAGGCTGGTGATATTTGTCTGGATCTGTATTGCTCAAGAGGAAGCCAATGAGAACATGAAGCACTAATTGTGCAAATGCCTAGGAGGATGCAGTATGATGTGGTCTGAGAATAGATGTGCTTTTGAACATTCTTTTGATCTTATCAAAGAGGTTCAAAAAAGTGAGGTACAACTTTATCAAACCAAAAAGTGCTGAACTATAGATGAGTGGAGAAAGCAAGGCACTGGGCATTGGGATACAACAAAGGGCTGAAAGAATAAACTACTCATTTAGACTCTCCAAGTAGTCTAGTCGGAGAAGTATGCGATTGACTTTTAGCGGATATTTTATCCTCCCTAAAGTGACAAAGGCAAGTCTGTCAGATGATATTCCTCCAGAGGCCTTTTTTATTTTTTTATTTCATAGCATAACTTGGGTCATTCTGCTCGACATTTGACCAAAGCTGAAGGTTTACCTTCATACTTGTTCACCAAATGAAAGACACCTGGATCATCGTTTCACTTTACATCCTACTGACCTAGCTATTCTTATAGAATACTATACATATGTGTATAGTATACTAACAATACAGTACATAGAGTTAGATGTTTCCACATATTCTTCAAATAGTTACACGTTTTCATGTATAATAAATAATAAATACTGTTAAAAGCCAACATAAGCCTGGCGGTAAACATTTGAATCTGATTTAGCCCTAAAAAAAAAAGGCTTTTTAAACATAAAAACAGTGTCAGTCCCATACCTCGTCCACCTGGCTGTGTGGGATCTGCCGGTACTGCTCACATGCTTGCCAAAACAGGATGTTCTCCGCACTTACTTCCGATTTCAGAAAAGCCTGCAGGTCAAATATTTCACGTCAGACTAGCCAGAGCAATCTGACTAAATGACACATTAAATACCGTCAATGGGCAGTCAGATGTAAACTTAAAGAAGTTAAAATTATTGCATAACACCATATAGCCCGCCCCCCCCCCACCCCCCCATTGCACCACTGCCAGGGTTAAAGGCTGAGCTGGGACAAACAGGTCGTGAGTAACATGTGAGTAACTGTGAGTTGCGCAACTCCAGGATTGCATCAGAAGCACATCCCTGTTAGTCACATTGGCTGATGATGATGGGCGAGTTCTTAGAAGGTCCAGAAGTTCCCAACTCATAGAATCCCCTTCATCATGTCACAATGTGATAAACATTTCTGTGATTCTTACTACTTTTACATGTAGTCATTCAGCAAATGCTTTTATCCAAAGCAACTTACAGTACAGAAATATATTGTTTTAATATTCTACTGTATGTATGCTGTCTGGGAACTGAACCCAAGATCTTGGGTTTGTCAACAGCTTGCACTACCGGTGCCAGTATGAGTTAAGCCATAGGAACGTGTGGGCTGCTGTGGGCTGGTTTACTGTAAACCCTGTCGATTCCTCCAGTAGCCCCCTTATCGAGATGTACTCAACCTGTCGGGTCCTTCAGTAGCTTCCTTACCATGAAGTACTTGACCCCTGCTAGATCCTCCATTAGCTTCCTTACCGTGAAGTACTCGACCCCTGTCGGGTCCTTCAGTAGCTTCCTTACCGTGAAGTACTTGACCCCTGCTAGATCCTCCATTAGCTTCCTTACCGTGAAGTACTCGACCCCTGTCGGGTCCTTCAGTAGCTTCCTTACCATGAAGTACTTGACCCCTGCTAGATCCTCCATTAGCTTCCTTACCGTGAAGTACTCGACCCCTGTCGGGTCCTCCAGGAGCTTCTCAAAGCCCACGGCCCAGCTGACGACTCTGCTGGCCACCCCATCACTGCTCTGGACGCCCGAGGTGAAGCCACTGCCACTGCCCAGGCTGTGGCTGCTGCCGCCGCCGCTCGACAACCTGGACGTGTTCAGCTCTAATGAGGCACAGAGGGACAGATAGACAGAGAGAGAGAGAGATAGAGAGAGAGGGAGGGAAGGAGAGGAGAAAGAGAGAGAGAGGAGAAGGAGAGGGAGAAAGAGAGGAAAGAGAGAGAGAAAGATGGGGGGAGGAGAGGGAGAGAGAGGGAGGGAAGGAGAGGGAGAAAGAGAGAGAGAGAAAGAGAGAGAGAGGAGAAAGGGGGGGAGAGGGAGAGAGAGGGAGGGAAGGAGAGGGAGAAAGAGAGAGAGAGGGAAAGAGAGAGAGAGAGAGAGAGAGAGAAAGAGGGGGGGGAGGAGAGGGAGAGAGAGGGAGGGAAGGAGAGGGAGAAAGAGCAGAGAGAGGAGAAAGGGGGGGGAAAGGGAGAGAGAGGGAGGGAAGGAGAGGGAGCAAGAGGGAGAGACAGAGAAGGAAGGACACATTTTAATTTATAACCCTCTAAACCCTAACCTCAGTGCCCCCCCCTTTCTATCTTCCTTTCTCTCTCTCTCACACACACACCCACACACATTGACCACATTTACACACTTAACTGTGTGACTGGTACTTCACACATTAAAGCTCTTTACAGCAGATAAAGCCATAACATCAGATGTTTTATGTGTCATTTGTTTAGCTTGTGATTAGATCAGATGTTGTATTCGGACTGAAGGGATATTTTTCTCCACAGATTAGAAGTGAAATAACACTTCTAAAAGCAGAAGTATATCACAGTGAAGTGGCACATGCTTGTTACAACCACCCTTGCCAATGTTCAACTTTAGGTGAGACTTCATACTATTCCCACAAAGTATGTTGTTTTGGTCACACTGTCATGTTGTGATAGTTATGGCCTCAGCTGTTCCCACTCCTCTCCTCCCCCTCTGATCTGTTATTCTGGAGACCTCAGACTTACCTCCATCCGACACAGCCTGGCTCTGCCAAAAACAAAAACAAAAAAGACAGATATCAGACCCCACTGATGTGACAAGTGGCAAATGACATGGCACACCCAAAACCATCAACACAAAGAGAGCAGAAAATCACTCAAGGTAAGCGGGGGTCACACAAGATGTGTCTTTAATGCAGCAGTTTGATTTGAATTCATGCGGCTTTCTTTCAACCGCTGCACATTGGCATGTTCAAGCAAGAGTGACTGTTGAGCACAGGAAATGGGTGTGCTTCTGCAATCATTTTTCGTTCATGTTCAGAGACACTGCATTCAGCTATTTTCTGAGGGGCTGTGTTTTGCTAAATAGCTGCATGTCATCAACTTAAACTATTTACAATTGGTTATTAATTAAATCAGAAAAGCTGAGAGGTATGACCAGCACGATAACAAGCATGATTTACAATGATAAGCATAATACACAAAGCATAACACACAATCATATACAAAGCATAACACATAAGGCGATTGTCATCACCATTTATCAAACCCCTTACCGCATATATCTGTCTTATAGTATCTGTACTATGATACTGTAAGTTGACTAGGCATGCCTGACATTGTTGCAAATCTACTTTAAAAAGACATTAGCCACATATGATGGGATTCTTTTACATTATGTCTGCTAACTTCATATCACCAGGAAGGTGGTAACCAACGCAGTGTCTTGCTGCAGAACAGCCAAGGACAAAAGAGAACAGACTAATTGCACTCAAAATACCTCATCCAACACCTCTGTGAAGCTTAAAGTATTTGTGTGCATACTGCTTGGATTCTGTCATGCCCTCCCATTCATATGAGCAGCCTGTCAAATCCACACCCTTTGAATGTGTGTCCTAGCGGCATTCTTTCGTTATACAGTCAGTTTTACAGTTCATCAATGGCAGATGAATGAAAAGTCTTAGGTTTTGGGTAACAGTTCCTAGTTGAGAAGTCAGAAAAAAAACAGGTGCTGCTACACCTAATACATTTACTTTCCTCTGACAAAGTCTAACTTCCAGCGCTCCTCTGAATGGTATCCATCTGAACATTACCTCAAGGGAACTTTAAACTTTAAACTCACCATATGCCCAGGTGGAGGTTCAAGGCTCTTCATCGTCTTTGACATGCCAGCTGTATCATGTGTAGTATCCAAACACTGACTGACGCCCTATCACACCCTGTATCAATACGCTCTCTCACACCCTCCCAGAGATCATCTCAAGTCACTTCCTGTCTCACTTCCTGGTTGCACCACACCACAAGAGGATGTGTGTGTGTGTGTGTGTGTGTGTGTGTGTGTGTGTGTGTGTGTGTGTGTGTGTGTGTGTGTGTGTTTTTGTGTGGGGATCAAGAGGATGTGTGCGTACTCTAGCTGAAACCCAGTTTCACATCAGAAGGAAACAGTGTTACAGCAGCTGTGTGAGGTCTATCCCTTCACTTGTGTATAGACGTGACTCCTCACAGAATCACTGGACATTTCCATACAACAGCGGGCCCTGGGACAAAACCGGGTCTGAGCCCTGCACGAAACAGACCCAAGCGAGATTGGAGCCACAGCTATTTCTGAGTCATATCAATACCTGTTTTTTGAACCAGGCAGCACAAGGTAGAAAAGGAGGGGGGGGGGGGGGGGGGTTACATTGGGAGATGAGGACGGAAAAACTGAACTAGAATACAGTAATCAGCAATACCAAACAAGCAATTGCTGGTCAAATTAGATATGGAACTAACCTGGGTGTAAGTGTATAGTCTACTTTATACTTATATAATATGAACAAGACCTGCTGCTTGGCCTATATAAAGGGGGTAGCTAGCCTAATTATTAATACAACGGAACGGACACGACTAATACCAGCCGATCAAAAAAAAAAATGGAACAATACATAGCATTATATCCTGAAGCAGTATTTGATCAATCGATTTTTGGACCGTGGTGTTGCGAGGTTTTTTGTTTTTTTGGGGGGCATGAAATGAAAAATGTGGGAGTCTCTGCCAATTCACATGGTGCCCTGCCAAACACTTCAAAAACATAAGCATCTATGGACACAAGATTCACAGAGTTTAATGGAAAACTTTCATGAAAAGTTTTGTGTATATTTTTTGTTTGTATTTTTCGCTCCGACTATTAGCCTACGTGTTTTTTTCCCGTATTAAAAATGCACATTCACGTTAGAGGTTCTTTCTCATCAATTATCAATTTACTGCACGCATACCTCGACATGTAGGCTACATTTTATCCTAAAATGCTGTCTAGTTTAATGCAAGCAACATTGATTTCCGATTAACACCAATTTGCAGTAAACCTGTTAATCCAATCACCTCCCATCAGAAATCAAAATGAGTCTTACCCTTGAGTTAGCCCAGGATATTTTTCGGACACATGCGTTTGGTCTGTTTTCACTCAGTTTTCGGTACAGCATTCCCAAGCGAGGTAAACGTTTGCAGAAGCCTTGTAGAGCAACCATTCTGTTGAAAACACGAACAAGCAAGTAGACAAAACTTTATAAAACCAAACAGCTGACCAACAAGAAAATACGCGTTTCTGCTTCTTTTACGTAACATGTCAGATATATGATTGCTATTTCTACATGTAGATAACATCATGCAATTTTCTTTAACCACCAACTCACCTACGCTTTTACTAATCTGGGACACTTAATTTCACAACACTTCACGCAGGTAAACCGTTCGTCAGAAGGACAGAAAGATGGGCTTTTCCGACTGGCCAATTATGTTTGAGAAAGGTAAATGACGTTGTATGACTTATGTTCGATCATACTTTGACTGAGTAATATGAATATATTAATATTGTTATTATCTCTTCTGTTTAGTCGGAATAGCTCAACATAAGTCTAATCGGGTTTTTTTTCTTTTCAGAGTTGTATCTATGTATCTAGTTGTATTGATGATTTTGAATTCTACAAAAATGTATCGACTCAACAGTGCTATCTGGTGGTCATAGGTGAAAATGTAGATTTAGATGTAGACGTGTCAGCATAAAATATCAAATCAACTACAAGATAAATAGTCTTATCACCATAGAGGAATTTTGCAATATAATTTCAGATGTCATCCTCAAAACAATGGTTTGAAGAGAAACCATGAAAGGATGTAGCCCCAAAAGGTGTCGTTTCACGTATGTAGTATATATCACCCAAATACATTCACAAACTGAAAAGAAGCCGGACAGAAATATTTTATCTATCTCTAACATTTAAATGTTTAAAACCTCATTTGAAAATGCTGATTTAATTCTCAACAAAGAGTCTGTTGTCAACTGCATGGAAAAACACAACAACTCGGTAAGAGACATCAAGGTACCTGTTTCGTTTTTTTCTAATTTGCATTCTTATCTGCGTATCTCTCTCTCTCTCTCTCTCTCTCTCTCTCTCTCTCTCTCTCTCTCTCTCTCTCTCTCTCTCTCTCTCTCTCTCTCTCTCTCTCTACCTCTCTCTGCGGCACTATTTTCTCATGCTTCCTGAACTGAGGGTTAGCCACAGCTGGCCACTTCACTTTTTCAGTTTCATTGGAAGGGCCTTGTAAGAACTCCTGAAACAGGTAACACACTTGCACTTAAATTGGCTTAATCTATTAAAATGTAAATATGAAAAATACTTCCACTGAAGATGTGTCATTATAATCTGTATAGTAGTGTGTTGACTAGTGTAGGGTCATGGTACATACATTATCCTTGAACAAAATTTCAACTTTAAGGTCAATGAAAAAACCTTTGTGAATTACTAATAAGAAAGAGGATCATGCTTAGTATCAGAGATTTGTTTTTCATCTTACTGAGCTCTGGTGATTTCCAGAGGGTGAATCCTCAGTGTCAGATAGGGTTGGTGATCAATCACAGAGACATATACTTTTATACAAATGAGAAAATGAGAAAAACAACAACAACAACAAAAACAGAAATGTATTTCAAATTGTTTGTAATTAAAATAATATGTGTGTTAATGTGTGTGTAGCCTTATATCTGAGGTGTTCTGTTCACAGGTGTCTGACTGGTATCTGTCATGGGCATAGGTTATTTTATCATAAGCAGCATGCCACTGCTGGGTAAGGAACATGTATCTAGGTGCAAGGATGGAGAGACCCTTTATAGGCTGATTATATTTGACCAAAATATTTGTATTCTATATTCAGTTATCTGTCCTGTTTGGATGTAGGGTTTGTGGCCATGGCACTCAACAGACAGCCCTGCGTGCCATTGATGTGTCTAAAGTGTAACAGCACGGACACAAACCACAGCTCAGACAGTAAGAGACTCATTTGTTCAATTTGTTAAATATCTATTTGTTTGTTTGTGTGGGTGCGTGGTTGTTTATGTGTTCAATGTATTATCTCTTTTATCACCATGCTCAAACACCAATTTCCAACCTAAACACTCTTTACCATCTCTTCCCATATAAACACAACATACTACCACAAATAGCTTTGAAGTGATGTGGATAGAGTGAATTGTGTTTGTGATGGTGTCTTTTTAGTGACTTGTCTTGACCAGTGCGGGACCAACAAACCTTGCATCAATGGTTGGTGAACCTCAACTTTAATTTACTATAGTTAACACTTATTCATTTACTAGATGTCAGTTTTCTTTTCCAACAGTGACCACTGTACCTCTATGTTTCTCTTTCAGGTGATTCAACAACCTGCATAATAGGTAAACAGCTGATTAATCCATGAATATGTGCATATTATGCCAGGATACCTGATGCCAAAGGTATACCATGGAACTGATGCAAATGATGAGACATTTGTTCACGTCACGATATTAGCATCTCAAAGTATGAGTCAGATTGTGAGCTTTGATAGCATTATATGCCTCTTTAATACTTTATTGTGAATGCCATGAGATCTGCACTACATCCAACTACAAAAAGAAGCTCCTCCATTTAATTAACTTGGATTAGTAATGTGGAACTCATAGTTATTTTGCAGTCTTTTACTCAAGGTTTTACTGTAAACTGGAAGGATACGAGAGTAAAGAGGCACATATGTGTGCATGTGTGTATATGTACTGTATATGTAGTCTAAGTGAACAATGACCAAATAGTACAACTTTAACCAGTGAAGAAACCAATCATGTGACCTATGATGTCGATCTTCATCAGATTTCCGAGTGTGGCTAAACACCACCTCAGCTGAGATCAACGAGGGGGATGACTTCATGGCCACCTGTGAGAACGACCTACCTCAAGACCTCATCCAACAATATATTTGGCTTATGGACGATGAACCAGTTCCTGATCAGAACACAAGCCAGCTGACCCTAGAGATTCAAATCCATGATTTCAAAGTGTCCTGCAAAATAGTCAGTCTATGTGGTGACTTCATCTCAAACACCACGGATATTGATGTTAAAGGTTAGCATTGTTTAGCATTATTAGCACGAGTGGTGCATACAACTGTTTTTTCAAATCAACTGTTTATCTATTGTTGTTGTTTTTATTGTCTGTCAATGTTATGCAAACCCGGTATGAAAACACTTACGTGATGTTTAATTCATGTCTGCCATGTCTTTCTTGTTTCTGAACTCCAGACATGAGCATTTTGGTCCTGGTTGTGTGTGCCGTGAGTGCTGTTGTGCTTATTTTGATATTCACTTTGGGCATGAAGCTTCTTCTCAAGAGGGATGTGGGTAAGGGTCAGGGTTCATTCGTCTAAAACAGAGGATTCAAGCAACACAACATACACAGCACATCATAACACAGAATTGAAGATCAAGCCATTACAGCAGCTGAGAAAAGATAATTCAAGTATTGCAACTTGACAAACACTGTTTGTGTTTTTGATCTATTGTGAAGTCATCATATGGAGTGTAGGTCAATAAGAAACTAGTGAGTTTTAATCAGGTACTTAAACACTGTAGCAGAAACAAGAATATGTTACTGCAAATAACATGACGTTGACATGACATGAATCTACTTGCGATCAATCAAAACCTGGAATAGTTTATTGCTTACATACAATAATGAACAAATAAGGCAAACATTGAAAGCTTTTTTACACAACGTTACAAAACAATAACAGATATGTCTACAACTTTCATAACCATTTTTCTTTTCTGTCTTCTGTCCAGCTCAAAGAAAGACCAGACATCAGCAGCAGGCACGTAATATCAACGCCATCCACACAGCAACGCCTCGGGGCTCTGGAAACCGATAGGCTCCTTTACCCACGTGTAAAACATGTTAAGACATGGTAAATACATGCTATGTGACATGACCCAATCTAACAGCACTCCTTGTATTTCCACTGTCCAAGATTTGTACCTGCTGCTTGAGGGACCATATATAAGATACCCAGTTTAATCAAAAGTAAAATCATGTCTAAAATGTCAGTTTTATAGTATCAAACTGCTGTACTTTACGTATTCTATTACATTACCAGTGTATGCATCCTTGCATTAATCCGCCCCAACTCTGTGCATTGTCTTTGATTCATTCTGGTTCAGAGACTTTTCATAGGACATGTGATCCTCTTAGTACTTATGGTTCAAACCCCAATTTCTTCCAGCTCTTGATCCGTCTACATTGATGAATTTAAAAAACAAAGCAGTATACAGAAGATGTAGAGACTGTAGATGTCTGTGTTCCTTACTGTATTGTATTTTTGCTCATGTCTGACCACATCCACAACTGTTGTCGCGAGTCAGAGACTGTCAATGTATTCTTCCTCCTTATACTGTATGCTTTAAATCGATTTGATTTCCAATGTGTAAATATATACTTTAAAACATTATAAGGGATAAGAAGTGAGTTACTTAGCTGTTCCTTTTTCAAGTATTTTGACAAGAAAGGGAGGTTGGATATAGGTCTGTAATTAGCCAGGTTATTGGGATCATGGCTAGATTCTTTGAGAGATGGTTTGATCACAGCTATGTTTTATGATAGTGGTACATGTCCTGAAAATACATGAAAGTAGTGTCTCATTTATTTAGGCAGTGCATGTTTAGGTAATTATGAAGGAATAGGGTCTAGGGATGTTGATCATTTTGATGAGATCAGGGAAGTGAGTTGATGGAGGTCAGTAGGTGTGAAGGGTTCTAGGAATAGACCAGATTGCGGGGGTGTTACAGACATAGTGCATCCTTAGAAGACAACAGACTCATGGAAAGGGAGGAGACTGATTTTTTGGGGGAAAATGTTGTCATTGAAAGAAGTCATAAAACTGCTACTGTCATTACTGCTACAGGTTATAGGATGTCACAATAGACACAATGTTCAATTGCATTGTTGTTTTTCTTATTCTAGAGAAATTAGTTTATCTTATTCTAGAAATGGCGTTCTTCGCAATAAACAAAGAATAACAGTTTTCTGTGTGGGTGTGTTTACATGTGAGGAAGCCTCTAGGTGGCACGATGGCTCAGGTGCTTGCACTGGCACCTCACAGCAAGAAGGTTGTGGGTTCGATTCCCACATGGGGCGTTGTTGGCTCTGGGGGGCAGGTCCTCCAAAGACCTTCAGTGTGGGCTATCTCCCGGGCCTTTTTTGTGTGGAGTTTGTATGTTCTCCCCGTGTTCACAAGGGGTTTCCTCCACTAAGAACCCCAACAGAAAAAAAACATGCAAAATAACAAACACATGTCCATCCCTGACCAAAGATGGACAGTTCACTTCACCTGGTCCCCGGGCGCTACAAGCTGCCCACTGCTCCTGGGGGGTCCTTGAGGAAGGAGGTCCAGAATGGTAAAATGCAGAAACTTAATCCACCGCGACCTCAGGCCTATGTGTGTGTGTGTGTGTGTGTGTGTGTGTGTGTGGCCTCCATATATGCACGTGTGTGTTCCAGGGTGTCATGTGTGCCATTAAAAACCTGACAAAGGTCTTAATGAATTAATAGAGTTAAGCAGTGATTGGAACGCGATTAAAAAACTTCAGATTTCCTTGTCTACGGGGATGTTTAAATCTCTCACTATATCAGAGTCAATAACCAGGGTGGAGAAGAAAATCAGATAAATCGAATGAGGCTAGATAGAAATTCAGCGTACAGGCGAGAGTGTCTGTATAGTGTCACAAAAGTGACCGGTTGGGTGGTTTTCCAGTTTGGGTGTTCAAGACTCCAAAGGATTTAAATTAAAATTCAGGTCTTGGGTAAATACCTAGGCTGGCATGGTACATTGTTGCTACTCCAGGGCCTGTCCTGCGAGGCATGTGGCAGTTATCATGACTTAGAGGGGTAGACCCATTCAAGGCCAAATATTCATCTGGTATTAGCCATGTTTCAGTTAGACATTGAATTAAAGAATGGACTCTCACATAAGGGTATGGAAAGATAGAATGTTAGTTTCCTAATTTTGACTGGTTATTAAAGCAGTATATGAATATCATCTCATATGTTTCCCAGGCTGGATCTGTGTAAGTGAATGCCTTTTTATTTTTTTAGCACCAAACCACCATAAAACTACATCACACTTAAATTGAGACATCTTGTTGAAATGTCAGGGGTCTGCCAGTCTGTGACCCCTGACCTTTACGTCCCCAGGTGTGCTCCTCATTCTGTCCTGAACCACAGACGAACCAATCGTATCACAGCACACGGACACTGTCTCTTCATGGGGCTGGTGCAGTCTTGGCTAGTGTGATTCTCCTTAGTAGCAGCTGGTCTAAGGATAATCCAGGCAAAGCCTCGGCATAGACTGCACAGTGAGAGGAAGACTGTGGCTAATTCTGGACACTTAATCCGAGTACGCCCCATCCCCCTACCGGTGTGCTCTGCCACATCCATTCCTTGACCGAGAGAAGAAGCCACCAAACCTGATCGCAACGCAGAGTACCGTGAGGCACACCCATACACACCTGCAGATTCACAGACACACACATACACAGAGCGGTCTTGAGGTGTCTGTCGGAAGCGTTGTGCTGCTGTTTAGCCTCATTAACTGGTGACCTAATCACTCAGTCCCTTTCTTCTGTGCGGTTAGCATGAGGATGTAGCTGCCCCGTTTTCGGACTCACGGCTGACCAGACAACACCATGGGAGAAACTCCAAAGGTATGTTTGAGGACCCCCCCTGGGTCCTTCCTGTAGTTTGAGGATCCCCCCTGGGTCCTTCCTGTAGTTTGAGGACCCCCCTTGGGTCCTTCCTGTAGTTTTAGGATCCCCCCTGGGTCCTTCCTGTAGTTTTAGGATCCCCCCTGGGTCCTTCCTGTAGTTTGAGGACCCCCCCCCTGGGTCCTTCCTGTAGTTTGAGGAGCCCCCTTGGGTCCTTCCTGTAGTACTAGGACCCCCCCCTGGGTCCTTCCTGTAGTTTAAGGACCCCCCCCCCCCCCCGGGTCCTTCCTGTAGTTTAAGGACCCCCCCCCCCTGGGTCCTCCTGTAGTTTGAGGATCCCCCCTGGGTCCTCCTGTAGTTTGAGGATCCCCCCTGGGTCCTTCCTGTAGTTTGAGGATCCCCCCTGGGTCCTTCCTGTAGTTTGAGGATCCCCACTGGGTCCTTCCTGTAGTTTGAGGATCCCCACTGGGTCCTTCCTGTTGTTTGAGGATCCCCACTGGGTCCTTCCTGTAGTTTGAGGTCACAGCGTTTTCCTTAAGCCTCCATCTTAAACCTTCTGACCTTTACTCGAGTCTGGGTCCATACTACTGGTAAATTAATACTAATACACACTACGTGTGTTCTGGAAAAGAGCTTTGTCGTTTTTATGTACAAATGAAAAAGAAAATGATAGTGGTGGTCACAGTGCTAAGTAACAAATTACACCGTGAGTACATTTAAGTCAGCCATTTTCTCTTATCTGTGTGACTTTAACTGATTTTACGCTGAAAAAGGCACAACTGTCAACTTTCAAGGCTGACTCCAAGATGTGAGACTGACCAAAACCAAAACAGGTGTATTTTGGGGGGGGCCTGAGATGCAGTGAAGTCAATGGAACTTTGTTTTCATGCTAGTGTGAAACTTTTTGGCAACCCTGAAAAGGTCAAAGTTGAAGACAGAATGGCTTGTGTCCCGCCATTAATCTAATTACAGTAATCAGTTGTTACATAAATGAGGCGTGAATAGATGTCCATGCTTTTCTAAATGGAGACAGGTTAAGCTGTATAAAGGACAGACAGACAGTTACTCAACAATATGAGGTGAGAATTAACCATTGGAACTACTAGAACCTTACTGGGTTGCTGAGTTACTTCACTCAAACACACAAAAACAAGACGAATCTTGATCTGCTACTGAAAGCACAAGAATCTGGCCATGTTGCTTGTTTCAGAAAAGGAAATAATGTTTGCCCTAGATGTCACCTAGTGGTAAACACACAAACAGCTTTGGGCACAGTAGAGAAGGAAAACATCGGTATTTAATGCAAGGTTATGCAATGTTTAACCATTTTAAGGTACACTAGTAACAGCTGTGGCCTACTGGTTAGGGTTTCGGGCTGGTAACCGGAGGGTGGCTGGTTCGATCCCTGACCAGTAGGAAAAATGTGGGCGGGGAAGTGGTAGAGCTCCGGGTTAGTGTGTGCTTCACTGTGTGTATCACTACCCTGGATGGGTTAAATGCAGAGATAAAATTCAGAGTGTGTATGTGTCACTATCTCTGCCGTAAACAGTCACTAGGGCTCATTACCATTTCCATATTAGCTAGTATCCTATAACATCCTTAAACAGATTTTGATACATGAAGAGAAGCTGAACACACCTGCTATTTTGTTGCCAAAGCTATACACTTTATTGTTTCATGCTCCAGGTTGTAAGAGCAGCTTTGACAGCTTCATGTGACCGGGTATATTGGCAAAAACATATCAATTAGCAAAGCTAGCTCGCCAGTTATGCAGTTGTTGGTATAAGCGAGGCAAGTCTGCTGGCTGGTAATTAGTATTAGACAAAAACTCCACAATGCCTCCTTAGCATGAGGAACATAGACATTTTTGGGACAATGCAGATGGCCATTTACAAAGTTTGTTAAAGTTAGCAGATGAGTTTCAATCCAGTGTTACAGAAGAGAAGTTGGTCCAGTAATGGTGTAAACCAATGGAATTATTTTCTACCATACAATCTAGTCTTGCCTCCTTAAGGAAAAGAAAATCTTTCTTTGCAAATGCAAAAACAAACCCACATTGGCCTCCTCATGACTTCCTTCCAGGGCTTGCTCTCAGTCATCAATAAGCTGAAGGGCAGCACGGAGCTGGAGCTGAGGATAGTTCTCCTGGGTTTGGACAATGCTGGCAAAACCACCTTACTGAAGAGCCTAGCATCGGAGGACGTCAGTACCATCACACCTACACAGGTGAGAGAGAGAGGAAATAAATAATGTACTTTCACATTCACTCATTCCTCACACACTTAGCATGTCAGTCTGGTTCATCCAATCATCCAATCACTCAGTGTACTAATGTACATACAGGCTATTTCACAGCATAGAAAAAGTGGAAAACTATATTTGTTTGTGTATGTGTATGAGTAAACAAAAGGCAATGCAAACCTGATATTCTTTCAGTAACACAAAAGGAAAACATGAACTATGATTATTACTGGATTGATACTGAATGAAATATGGGGGAGACATGAGTAGTTGGCCCATGGCATCTATTTTGGATGTGCGGGTAAAATAATCTACATGCAAGGCCATCAGAAAATTCCTATATGACTTATTGTGTCATTTAAGAAAGAGATACAGCTATGGCTCTTTACCGGTACACTTCCACTGACCAGAACGGGGGAGGTTGTCTTTTTAATATTTGTTTCTTGCATAATGTGAGTGTGTAGCATAGACACACAGGTATTTGTTAAAATGCTAAATACTATGCTTAAAACACCCATCTTCAAGGTCAGCATTCATCCCCATAACTTTCCCTAAACTGTTGTCATGATCAAACAAATCTTCAAAGACCTTGGTGGTCAGACTGCTTTTTCGCTCAATGCAGGGGTCTAGGCTTCAAAGATGATCACGTGTGTTTTTGAGGGCAAGCCATGTGACATCTGTGCCATGACAAACATGATATGCTTTGACTCAGTGGTGTAGCCAGGGTAAACGCAGGTATACGGAGTATACCCACTTATTTTTTTGTTATGATCAAAAAAATCTTCAAAGAATGTGAGTGTCCGGTATAGGCCCTGGTGACCCTGGTGGTCAGACTGCTATTTATTCAGTGCAGGGGCCTAGCCTTCAAAGATGATCAGATGTGTGTTTTTGAGGGCACGCTATGTGACATCTGTGCACCCAGCTGATGTACTCAGTTAGCACACACAAGCACACCCATATGCAAACCTTACCATGACAAACATGATATGCTTTGCCTCATCACTTTGATTATAGATAGATAGATGATAGATGGATACTTTATTGATCCAGAGGGAAATTAAGGTCATCCAGTAGCTTATACACTTAACTCACAAACTTGTGTGTGTGAGGATAGTGCAAAGTGATATAAATATTAAAGTAAAGTAAAGTCTGTCCAAGGGGCTAGTATAGCCAGTAAAAAGGATGGGTAGTGGAATGGAATATAGTGAGATGCAAGTCCACTCAACATAGCCTATCACGTATGAATTATCTGTGGACAGTGACTTGTTACAGTATTAAAGGAAGAGGCATGCTTGACTCAGATAGGGCATGAACTGTAATCCAAGGGTCTTTGGGAGATTAAATATGTATCAAGGCGGGGAAGTGCACTGAGAGGCGGATTACAGATCCTTTAAATAGACCAATGCATCAATGGCCTATCAGTGATCTGTAAAAGGCATGACTAATCAATTTATGTTGCTATTGTTATCAGTTGTTTTCTACATGCACTCACTGTTACTGTTTCACAGACATTAATCATTTGTATTTCCTGATCATTTTATTGTCTTAAATGTGAGCTTGGTATACTCTAACACTCATGTAAACCTTGATTAAGGACTTCATTTCACTTTACGCCTGTTTAAATTCTCTTTTGTGAGGTTTATGATGCATGTTTTTACCTTCAGGGTTTCAACATCAAGAGTGTGGCTGCCCATGGGATGAAACTCAATGTGTGGGACATCGGAGGACAGAGGAAAATACGGGCCTTCTGGAAAAAATACCTCGAGAACACAGACTTACTGGTTAGGAGCCTGTTATCTCATTCATTTGCGTTATCTCATGTCATTTGTTTTTCAAGGACTTGATGTTGTATGGAAATCAATGCCACGGTAAATTACTGAGGGACGTTAAATTAATACGCTAACATTTGTTTTGTTTTGTGTTTCTTAGATTTACGTCATAGATAGTGCTGACAAAAAACGATTTGAAGAGACAGGACTGGTAAGAGTGTCAACAGGAAGTTTCCTTTTGCAAGTGTGTTATCGGCTTATCTTTTGAACTTTGACGCACGGGCTTTATGGCTGTGTGCTGATTTGCGTAATTTTAAATGTTCAAACAACAGCCCTTACACCAGGAACTTTGAGGCCAACAGTAGATAAACTGTTTATAGGTTAGTTTAGCTTTTAGCTTTAGCTTAGTAAAAAAGTGTCTTTTGTGTTTGTAGGTTATGTGTCTGTGAGCTATTTCTCTAGCATGTGTGTGTGTGTGTGTGTGTGTGTGTGTGTGTGTGTGTGTGTGTGTGTGTGTGTGTGTGTGTGTGTGTGTGTGTGTGTGTGTGTGTGTGTGTGTGTGTGTGTGTGTGTGTGTGTGTGTGTGTGTCTGTGTCTGTGTCTGTGTCTGTTTCTGTGTCTGTGTCTGTGTCTGTGGGTGGGTGGGGGTTGTAAGTGTGTGTATTTTTGTCTGTGTGTATATTTTGTCTTTGCATTTCCAGGAACTAGCTGAGCTGATTGATGAGGAGAATCTGAAAGGAGTTCCAGTTCTCGTCTTTGCCAACAAGCAGGACTTGGCCACTGCATCCCCTGCCAGTGAGATTGCTGAGGGGTTGAACCTTCACACTTACCGAGACCGTGTCTGGCAGATCCAGGCCTGCTCAGCTGTGTCTGGAGAAGGAGTGCAGGTACACGTCAAAAATGACCAAGAAATACACACATTATGACCTAATATGGTATGTTTGAATATACAACATAATACATCCAGCGGGTATAACTGTAATAGCTGAGAGGGAAATGTGAAAGTGGAAAGTGAAAAGACATCCGAACATGAGTGTGTGTGTGTGTGTGTGTGTTGGATGTAAAACTAGTTCAGGGTAGTTAAGGCTATTTGTGTCAGTAGGTTTTGTAACCTAAGAGGGATCAGAAACTAAACCCATTAGGTCACTTCTCCTCGGAATGAATGAATACACTGAAACACCGACCCAAACTGCAGCCAGATGTGGCTCAGTTCTGGCCCTGATCTGGCCCTGATATGGCCCTGATCTGGCCCTGATTGGTGCCATCTTAGGGCCAGATTGCTTAAACACTCTGGTGCTACGAGGTGTGAGTGCTATCTGGATGCCAGGGACAGAATTGAAATGTTGTGTTGTTGTTGACGTTTTAAGAGGCGTAATGAACAGACATGATGATGACAACAGTGAACTTGAGCAGAGTACGTCTAATCCAGAAATGATTTGGTTCTCACTTGTGATTGAATGAACAGCCAATGTATTATTTGAAAGAAAAAATTCAAAGCAACTTCTAACAATCATGCTGAGGGGGGTTTAGGGAGAAGAAGATTAGTTTTGTTTAATGTTAACATTCCTCTGTTCTTCTACTTCACAGGATGGCATGAATTGGATCTGTAATAACCTTGTCAACCGCAAAAAATAAGCCTGCTGAGTTGTGGTTCTGGAGAAAGTTCTGGAGAAGAAAAGACAAAATCCTCTAAAGCCCAGTCCTTAACGTGTGGTTACCCTCTCTTGATTTGCATATAACATACGCTATTTACATCCTGCACTGTGTATTTGGATATGAAGGTCTCCATTTAGTTTTTTTGTATTCATCACATTTTAACACCCTATGAGAATGTGGCCGAGGGTACTAACTGAGATCTTTATAACTGTTTTGACTTTTATAACAGGAGTGTAAATGTATTTGATAAGGCATGTACAATCCTGCGTCACCCTTCACTGAGAATGTTTCCTGCCAGCTTCTAATGCCAGGCAGAGGAGGACAATGAGGAGAAAGGATCACCGTTAGACCTTTAATATGTCTGTGTCATTACTGTCTTCACATAGTGATAGACAAGATACTGTAGTCATGTGCAGCAAGTGACTGGTCTTCTGTGGTGTATTAAACTTTTCACATTATAATAAACTAGCTGTCATTGAGTTCCTGTTTGTAGAAATTGCTTACTGTAAGGGAGAAATGAGTGAAGTAACAGACAACAGTTGACAGAGGAACAGCACAGCCCGTCTGGAATGGATCCTGACCTCCTGTGCTTACTGATGATGGAGTCCTGACCTCCTGTGCTTACTGATGGAGGATGATCCTGACCTCCTTTGCTTACTCAATCAATTTCAATCAATCAATTTGTTTATTTGATCCAGAGGAATCAAATGCACCCAATTATAGCCAAAAGGCTAGGTTCCATTGGCAGTCCCCCTGCCAGAGTGAAATAGTGGTAGTAGTACTGATAGTGGATGCCATCACAATGTAGCAGTGGATCATTTTAAACTAAAAAGTTAGTTCAAGAAAGACTAAATCAGCATTTTTATTTTAGAGAGGGTTTTATTTTTTCAGCCTTTCGTGTAGTTTGTCTCGTAGTTTTCACACACCGTGGGCCTTTAGGTAGTGTGCCATCGCACAGGCCTTGTTGTTTATCCGTCCTGCATGCACACCTCTTTTACCCATCAAAACCACCAGGGCCTTCTGCGTCTGGACCACCGTGATGGCCATCCCATCAGTGCCCTTCGTTCGCAGGTCCACAAAGTGCGGTTCCGACTCGCTTCCGACCATGCAGTCTCGAATGACCAGGACCTTCTGTCCTCCAACGGTGGTCCCCACCTTCAGCAGACTCCCTCGGTCTCTCCCCACCAGAGCCTCCACCTCCGGGGGAGAGATGGCAGCCATGAAGCCTCCAGGCTTTGAGGCCCACACAGCTTTGTTGTGGTAAAAGCCTACCACAGCTACATCCTTTATGAGCCTGTCCTTAAGGGTGACTTTGATGTAATCAGCCCAGTCCGCCATCCCACTGAATAAAGAGAAAAATATTATTTAATTAGTTAAAATAGTAAATGCAAAATAATGTAATGATTCCAATGTAACACAAGTATATCATGTATTCTTAGCATTTTTAACCATGGCATACAACGTACAGAAGTATTGCAGAGAGATAATTATCTTGTTATGACGGTTTCTGTATGATCATTGATGAACAGAACAGAGATGACTTTAACCAACTGTCATCTGGACACTCTAGAAGAGACACCACTCAAGTAGACAGTCTGATGTAATTCCACAGCTGTAAACATTCCTTTTAACCATGGCAACAGACACAATGTGGTTTCAGCTGTCCTTAGCAACCACAAGAGGTTGGCACACAATACTCCAGCATTCCAAACTACAATGTCTTCTTTGATTTGTTTACCCACTTACATCCAGCAGATGGCAGGAGAGTACCTGATTGCTCTCATGGATTACCCACTGTGATTATATTCCCTGTAAACAAAAGAACAAAAACAAAAGAAACATTTGGACTGATTGGATGTTTTTTTGTGGAATGATACAGAGAAGGAAGACAAATTGAGCCAAAATAAAGAACCTGAGCTTACCTAGGCCTGTTCAAAGCAGTGTTGGTTTCATTTGTATCTTTATTGGTTGTACTTCTATGGTTCTAAAGCATGCCCATCCCTCCATAAGGAACAGGATGGTTTTATTCTTGAGCAGCAGATCCCTGGGAATCAAACTGAAAATGAGTCGTCCATTCATTAGAAGTGTTTTAGCACATCCAATACAATACTTGTCGACAAGTTGTAATTGTCCAAGCTTCTTTTTGCTTTTCCAATATAGTGTAGATTTATATCCTTTACAAATAATACAGGATTGAAGAGTAGTGGTGCACTACAGTAAGGGCCTGTCCGTAGTCAGACTGTTGATAAATTAGCACATACCACATTCAGGTTTCTTGAAAGCATCACATCTATATGTCTCCAATGTTTTCATCAAATGTACAAGATCTAAATGATAGTTCTGTAAATATAAGAACAGACGTCTTGATCATGCTGAATGGTTTAGAGGTTTTTACAATATTGTTTTGACAACATACTGGGTTGTAAAGACCATCATCTCCAAAATAACATGCAAATTGTCTTTGAAAGAATGGAACTAATTTGATTAATTAAGCCAACCTAAGAGCTTCAGGCAACTAGAAGGGATAGAGTACCCAACACAATATTCTCCTTTTATCATCATTCACCTGTGTTTCTGATGTCATTCTCCTGCTCCTTGCCTCTAAGAGCTGGTTGTCATGGAAACCAGTCCCAGTTTCAAAGCAGTGCTTTAACCACCACTCCGCGTGCTCCTCTCCCCTCCTCTAGTCTCCTCTCCTGCCTAACGCGCTCTGTTATTCCACTGCAAACTGAACAGTGCGTCTCTCTGCCACACAAAAGAAGCCGAAGCCCCTCTGACAGGGAGACGATCGAAGGTCTTTCTTCCTTCATGTGTCTGTTTTGGAACCTGAGAAGGTCCTGATGAAAGTTTAGCCTGCAGAGCTTCAGCAGATAACAGATCAAAGGTATGAGTTGTTCGATTTTTAACTTTTCCATGCTTTGAAGCAAGTGGTGGATTTCTTTCTCTTATTGGTTGTGGGGGTTGGCAGCACCTTTCTAGTAAATATGTCAAAATAGCACCTGTTGCAGACAGTGACTGAAGTGTAATAACTTTCATTCATTTTGATGTAATGAAATCCACTGTCAGTTTAGCAAATTCAAATTTAAAGTTAAAAGCTATTACTAGGAGGACAAGTGTGGAACTGTGTGAGTAGCATCGGGAGGGGAACTGTTGGCGGAAAACACTCTCATGAATACACTCTAATGTTTGTGTCTTTGCCCCACTTCAGGTAATCGGTAACCTCTTGAGTCTGAAGAAAGAAGAGCCACAGCCATGACGGTTGTCCCCTACCTCCGCGCCCGTCGAGCGTCCCTCAGTGAGCCCACTGCGGTCACTACCCTCTACACCGGCTTCTCCTCGGCCGACGACTACCTCCACGTGCACACTATCCTCATCGTCATCATTTTCTGCACCGTCTGCTTTCTCCTCTTGGTCGCCTTCTTCTACGCGTTCTGCTTCCACTGCACGCTTGGGCCTTCTCCCAAAGACTGCCGCCGGGATGACCTCAGCCTGGAGCGAGAGGAGGCCACCATCAGGCGCACTTCCTCCTGTCCCTCGCTTGGGAACGCTATCTGAGTGCATTGGGGAAGGGATGAGTTTCAGGGAAACCGGAAGACTAACATGCTCATCCCGCAATGGAAATCCAATGCTTTTGGACAAACACAAGTACAACTCAAGATCCCATTGGTGGAGACTTTAGACTGAACCTTCCAATCTGGTTTGGTATTTTAAGCTATTAACTATTAACTGGCTGACCATGTGTGTAAATGTAAATTCTTTATGTGACTTGCTGCACCATATTGTACTATTGTGTAGAATTGATGTAAACACCGGTGCATTTTTAATATGCCTTATTTACATGGACAATTGCAGATCTTCATACCAAGTTGTTGGTGCGTGATGTTGTCAGTGCATTGATCATTTCTTCTCAGATGTGCAGCTACTTCTGGTGTGGCGAACACAAATATGTCCTTCCCAGTGTTGTTGAAGGCAGAGCGATGCCTGTGTGTGGTGCTCTAGTCTTGTCTGTTTATGATGTGTTGTGTTATTATGTGCTACGGTACAATAGCTCACCCGTGTGAGTCTGAAACAATCAAATGATCTGCTCCAACTGTTCCATCACCTTCATTTATTATCACTGCACACTGTGACACACACACACACACACACACACACACACACACACACACACACACACACACACACACACACACACACACACACACACGCACACACTCTCTCGCACTTTCTCTCTCTCTCTCTCTCTCACATACACACACACAGAATCACACACAGGTAAATCACTAGATTATGCCAAACCAGTGAGAACACAGTACACACAAGCAGCTACAGGGAATCATGCAGGGCACAAAAAGTCTGTGGACGCTAAAAAAAAAAAAACACACCACTGAGTGCTTCATGTAGGTGATGAGCAGCAGGCACTTCTGAGAACAACACACATGTGAGTGCAGGCTGTGCTGATTTCAACTCAATACAACCAGTAAAGGTGAGTGTAGGGTAAACATGCCTTCTGAACACAGCTGGGTGATGAATCAATACGTATTGATCGATACGTATTGATTCATTCATTCACTGGAGGCAAACAGTTTTGGCTTTAAGTCCCTTAAGGACTCTTCTGTCTCCGAGATATTCTACTACTACTTACTAAATAGCATGACGATGAGTGAAAAAAACATGAAATAAAAGAAAATAAATGGAATAAAAGTGCAGAGGAATAAGATAAAAGGATGGTCATGTATTTGCCAAAACATTTACGTAAAGTATTTGCAACACACTCGGGACATTTACAAATAAAACCACACACTAAAGAAGCTGGGGTTATAGTCAGGCTTTTCCGTGAGATAACTACATATGGCACAAAATCACTGCTAACATATATACACACACATCAGAATAAAGCCTTGTTGAACAGAACAGCATGCAGCCACAAGTGATTACATCCAAAACTTGTATCCGCACGCAGGACAGTGCAGTTAAGCTGTGTGCAATAGCAGTGTAGTATTAGCTTCAAATCCACTGCAGCCGCCCGGCTCATGACAACACACACATGGCGCTCTTGTCTGAGCTGCTGGAGTCACAGGACCCATCAGGAGACCCTATGATGGAATTCCTGCCGGCGAAGTCTGGAGAGTCTAGCTCGATGTGAGGGTCTAGCTGACCGCCATCCTGCGCCACATCTTTATAATGAGACTGAGGCGGGAGAGAGGAAAGAGTGGGAGAGGTAAAGATGATGAGAAATGAGTTTCCAGACAAAAATGAAATTGGCTGATGTTGCAGCAGACTACAAAGGGTTAAAATGCACAATTCGAGCTAAAATAGAAATAGTGAGGCTGTCACGCTCATAATGCCTCCTACTCAAGCAACAGGGGCCAGACTAGACATTCTCCATATTTCACCATTGGTCTCGTCTCATAACTAAAAGAAGGCAAAAAGATCTCCAAACATTAGTTGTAGTTACATGACAAAATTAACTCTAAACACACACATGATCTCACCTCATTCACACACACTCTCCAGTTATTCAGGAATATCTTCCCTTACTATATCCACAGACATCCCCTCCATTTTGTTTAACCTTGAAGGCCCTTCCTCTAACCCAGGGGTCAAAAAATACTGGCCCGCAGGGCCAAATCTGGCCTTCAAGACAGTCTTGTGTGGCCCATTGATGGTTTTAGGGATTGACATTCGGCCTTTATGTCAGTTTTGCATTTTGTGTTTTCTTAAGAATTGACTAATGTAAGCTTTGGGTCTATGGTTACATAGACTAATGTTAATTGCGCAATTAGTCTCACCTTACTCGCAGACATGCTCTTATTCCTCTCACAATTAAACAGACAGGCTCTCATTTAACTCACCTTACTCATAGACATACTCTCATTTAACTCTCACCTTACTCACAGACATACTCTTATTTAACTCTTACCTTACTCAAATACATACTCTCATTTAACTCTCACCTTACTCACAGACATACTCTCATTTAACTCTTACCTTACTCATAGACATACTCTCATTTAAATTTTACCTAACTCACAGACATACTCTCATTTAACTCTCACCTTACTCACAGACATACTCTCATTTAACTCTCACCTTACTCATGGACATACTCTCATTTAACTCTCACCTTACTCATGACATACTCTCATTTAACTCTTACCTTACTCACAGACCACAGACATACTCTCATTTAACTCTCACCTTACTCACAGACATACTCTCATTTAACTCTCACCTTACTCACAGACACACCCTCATTTAACTCTCACCTTACTCATGACATACTCTCATTTAACTCTTCCCTTACTCACAGACCACAGACATATTTTCATTTAACTCTTACCTTACTCATAGACATACTCTCATTTAACTCTCACCTTACTCATAGACATACTCTCATTTAACTCTCACCTTACTCATATAACTCTCACCTTTCTCACAGACAGGCTCTCATTTAACTCTCACCTTACTCAAAGACACACTCTCATGTTACTCTCACCTTACTCACAGACATCTTCTCCACCCTACACTGCTCCATATAGTCCTCCAAGGAATTCCCAGAAGGCTCTACTTTGAGTCGATGCGGGCGCATGTCGCTCTGTTCCTCGCCGGCCACAGAGGGGAAGATCTGTATGCGATGAAATGAGGAATCTATGAGCCCCATCACGCTGCTCCCCCCTCAGAGACCAATGAGACAGCTGGATTGACCTCTTAAACAAACAGGTTACCGACCTGAAGACTAGCTCAACAGCAGGCAGTGTGAGGAGAATAAAAACACTCTATATGATAATGCAAAATAGATAGATGGAGAAGCACAAGGGGGCTTAAAGTAACAGATTCAGTAGACACCAGTATTGTCATGACCAAGATGTTTGTTTGTTTGTCTTCGTTCTTTTGTGTCACTGTGATGAGCACTTCAAATTGTATAGTTCACTCTCTGAGTTCGTTAAGGAAGAATGCTATTTTACAAAGGTTCAGCTTTGCCATGACCATTATGCAGTACATTTCTTTAGTACGTTTTCAAAAGAAATGGGCTGACAGAAATGGAAAACAACTGGATCATGTGTACCACCTGACCACCAAATGCCATAATGGCTTAGTGTAATGTCATCTACCAGCACAAACAGAAACATCATCATCACAGCACATCCTGAATCGTACCATCGCCTGCTGGCTCATGGGGGGGTCCGAGGCAGAGATGGTGGCCTTGCTGATGGTCTGGGCCTCAAACTGAGGGCAGGCTGCCTGGGCGTTCCCGTCTTTGTCTCTCTTGCCCTTCAGCCAGTATGTCTCGATCTCCACATTGCCCTACAGGGACATACACATATAACCCCCCCACACACACACACACACACACACACACACACACACACACACACACACACACACACACACACATAGACAGACAGACACACACACACACACACACACACACACACACACACACACATACACACACACACACACACACACACACACACACACACACACACACACACACATACACACACGCACACACACATACACAAACACGCCCCTAATGATTAATGTACAATTGTACAGACATACTTCAGGAAAGCCATTATAAATGACCATGAACCCTTTTGCCAGTTGTTATGAGGTGCTTTTGTAGTTGAATAACCTTTACTCTTCAAATACACAAATAAGACATGAAGACGTACTCACACAGGCACAGACACACACTAATCCCAATCAGGTGAAGTCATATTCTCTATAACCTGTAGGCCTAAATCTATTTTTTTCAGGGTGTATTATTAGCCACGGTCCAGCCCTGTCCAGCCCTGATGCTCTGATGAGTCACCATTGACCTCTAGAGGTTAAAGGTCATTGTTTTGGAAATGACTGGGGTGTTAGGACATTCTGCACAGAAGATGCAGCACAGTCGTCGTACAGCACAGTCGTCGTAATGACCACATGAGTTGTAAAACCTACTCATCTCTTGTAAGGGCAAATGATACCCCCGGAACCTTTGTCTAATGAGTGTCGTTTAGCACTGCCGTCTGTGCAAGTACTGCAATCGAGGCTATTCTCGTTTGTAGTTCCACGTTGGTAGAACGAGCTGCCTAGCACTACCAGAGCAGGAGACATCCCTCTCTACCTTTAAGAAGCTCTGAAAGATCCAACTCTTTAGAGAGCACCTCCTTTCCTAACTTTCACTTTCTCTCCTTTCCTCCTCCTTCCTCTATCTCTCCTTATCCTTCCTCCAACTCAGGGGTGCCAAACTCAAATATACAGAGGGCCGAAAAAAAAAAAAAAAAAATGGTGTAAGTCGAGGGCCGGACAGTGGGTCAAACGCTCCCTAAATTGACGTATGCTATCAACGTGGGGACAGTGCATTGTGGGACTTGCAGTATTTGTGGAGCGTTCCGCAGCAGACAAGCTCTGATAGATAAAAAGATGGATAATATATTATTATCCTGAGGGAAAACTAGGCAAACCAAATAAAATGTCACCGTTGCTCATTCAAATCAATGGAACTTTTTGCAGCATTTTGAGGAGCTAGCGTGCCAGATTAAATGGCTTGTCGGGCCTGATCATGCCCGCGGGCCTTGAGTTTGACACATGTGCTCTAACTAGTAATAGCAGGGGGGAAATCAGCATCCACACCGTGGGGATCAATCACAGGTCAGTGTGCCCCAGCCCACCGCAGCAGGGATGGAGACAGGGTGACACAGCAAGAGAACAGGCAGTGCTGTAACGGGTCCTTTACACTGAGTGTGTACTAGTCCATTCCCTTCCTCTTCCTTTCTCTAGCTCTCCTTATCCTTCCTCTAATGCTATCTCCTCTAACTAACCTTAAGGGTCTCCGATTCCACGTTGGGAATATTGAGGTTTTTGTATGTTTCGATTTAAATTTAAATAATTGTTATTATTGCTGAGGTCTTCTAAAACATTATCATACATGCCACTTTTGCCTCAATGTTTTTAGCAAGGGGAAACAATCAAAAACATCAAGGCATGTCAGACTACATAAAAGAGTCCAAGTGTCTGTACTGTACATGTCTGCTAAAATGACTACATCTAAATGTCATCTCACAACAACACAGCCACTGGCCACAGGACCCAGGCTGAATAGAAATTCAAAGATGAGACTCCCATGAGACGCACAGAACAATAACACGGCTGTCCATCCGCTTCAGCGAACCACCCGCAGTGTCATTTCAATTGATTCAGAGCTACAGAAAACCTCCTGACATTCGGAGTTGACCCAGGCTGTGCTGAGCTTGACTGAGCGCTTTGTCACACAGATGACAGGTTTTTGAATCCAGCACAGCAGGGAGGGTGGAGGGTTTACAGACCAGTAAATGAACCAGGGGAGCCAGCTCTGTAGTGGTGATTATAGGATGTCGACAGGTGTTTGAATTCAGCGGGAGCTAAAAACGACCTTGGCGTATTCAGCGCATGATATGAACCAGAAACAGC
>NC_137927.1:28323305-28388305 GCF_963457725.1 Sprattus sprattus
TGAGTTAGAACACTATAACCACAAACCTTAAAAGGGCAATACAGTGTAATCTAATGGGGAAAGCACCCATGTCAAAGTAAACCACTTGTTGCTGTCACTGGCAGGCTCATGTTGTTTTCACAAGTGTCGGACAACAAGGAAAGGCTCCTTACAGAGATAGACCTGTGTCTGTTGACCTCAATTACTGTTAAGAAACTGCAGAAAAGGACTGTTACTGCAGTCAATTATGAGCCTGTCAGTAGCAAAAGCAAGAGGTTTACTTTGACATGGATGCTTGCCCCATAGGATTACATTGTATATAATTTTGCACTTGCCAGTTATGGCATTCTCACTCAATACAGAACTAATTCCGATCATTCTGCCTGCTAGTAAAAATTTGGACCCAAACAGATGGGGAAATAGGAACCAGGTTAGAAAATACTGGAGTTCTACTTTAATAAGATGATTCTGGAATGCTTTATGACGGAGATCATTTCAAAACACTGTAATGACTTAAGAATATATTTATCAAGTGCCTTGTATAAATAATTACCTTGTATGATACATGTGCTTATGTGAGCAGGAACATGTTATTTCTGTGTTTATGTGTGTGTGTAACTTAGAATATTAGGTGCCACTTAGTCTGCATATGTACAAGAGCATGTTTTGACCAGAGGTGATAAGGAAAGTCAAACTTCTTTCGTCCTTGTGTAAAACTGACAACTTTGCATGGCAGGAAGCATAGCAAGATTATCTCAAACGCCAGAGACCCACCACGTGGTTATACCTGCTGACAAAATGTTTTGCCACCAGTGAACGCTAAACTTCTATCTATATAAACATAGTGTAAAGGGTTCGTCTGCTGCAGTCTTTGAAAGAGGGCCCGTGCCTCTCTCTCTGGAACTTCCGGGACGTGGGTGAGCCCAACAAGCGTGTTGTTGTTGTTTAATAAATATACTTATATGCAACTCCGGAGTCCTGGGGTAACTAGAGTGAATTTTCACCTATCACTTTACTTCCCTGAGTTGTACTTAAGATGATATATGTACTTATAAGATGATTCTGGAATGCGTTACTTCCCTGATCTGACACAGATCTGCTCCAGTTCAGCACCAGTCAGTCACCCACTCTCTGAATCCCCTGTGTGCCATTCTCTGTGTGCCTTCTAATGTTCTCCTAATGGGTCTGACCTGTAATGCAGCACACACACACACACACACACACACACACACACACACACACACACACACACACACACACACACACACACACACACACACACACACCGTCTCCATGTTCTCAGTGTGACTTCTAATGTTCTTCTAATGGGTCTGACCTGTAATGCAGCACACACACACACACACACACACACACACACACACACACACACACACACACACACACCGTCTCCATGTTCTCAGTGTGACTTCTAATGTTCTCCTAATGGGTCTGACCTGTAATGCAGCACACACACACACACACACACACACACACACACACACACACACACACACACACACACACACACACACACACACACACACACACACACACACACCGTCTCCATGTTCTCCTAATGGGTCTGACCTGTAATGCAGGGTGACTCCGGTGGCAGACTCCTCTTGGCAGAAGAAGGTGGGGGGCTGCACCTTGGGGTAGCTGAAGCGCAGGTACTCATGCAGGTTATCCAGCCCATTCACAAAGTCACGCACATGCCGACCCAACACCTGCACACACACACACACACACACACACACACACACACACACACACACACACACACACAGAGACACACAGACACACAGACACACACACACACACACAGACACACACAGACACACACACACACACACACACACAACCACACAAAAACAAGCACTTGTGGAGTACTAATCATATTAAACAACATACACAGTTTCCGCCATCACGAGTGGGTATTATTTATAAGACATAACAAGTGGTATTAATGAAAATAAACAGAAAACGTGTGACGGTGTAAACAAAACCATGTCCTAAAGCAACTGTCTTGTGTGTATATGTATTGTTCGTCCTACCTTGAGGATCCTGTCATAGCCGTACTTCCCCACGAAGCCCAGAAAGTAGACCCCCCAAGAGTTCATGAGCTCATTGTAGGGGGTCCCTGTCACGCCACTGGCAGCTTTGGCAATCCGGGGGATCACACTCTCACTGTAGACCTGCACACACACACACACACACACACTTGCTTACTCTGACCACAATCTGGCCCTGATCGGGTGGATATCCGTTTACTTGTCATTATTAAATTTAATAATAAATAAATATATTTATATATATTTGTCGCTGACTATCTTGGCTATAAATATGTCAAGAGGGGCTTATAGAGAGCTGAGCTGAAAGTTGAAGAGCCCTGGAACATCGTCAGTTCACATTAATGTGTGTGTTAACTGAGTGAGCTCCCAGCTATAGCCTGTTGACAGCAGCTGCTAATCTGCCCTCCTGGGTTCGGCCCCTGGGGTTCTTCAGCCGGGGACGGAGATCAGATAAAGACGGCCATTAAAGGCCACGTAATCTCTTACCTCGTGCGTGACGAAGGAGTGCAGCCTGACGTCGGCGCGCTCGCGCACCAGTTTCCACACGTCGTCCCCGAACGACTCCTTAATGAAGTCATGCAGGCTCTCACATAGAAGCCCGTACATTTCTCTCTCTCTCTGTCTCTCGCTCTCGCCAGACACAGCAGCAAGGAGAAAGCAGCAAAGCTGAAGTCCAGGTGAACTCTTTGCTGTGTGGCACGGAATGGAAGACTGTTGCACTGCGATGCACCCAGGGTCAGGTCAAGCTATACCACCTGTAACAGAATGGGAGAGCCAAGATGAAGAGAGTGTGAACAAAAGCAGTGAGAACTCATGGAAATTGCTCTTTTCTCCTTGCTGTATTCAATTTTGATGTCAGTCATGGACAAAAAAGACAGCCATATAAGGAGGAAAGTAAAAAGTAATCTCTTTAAGTCCTGACCTGTGCTTCTTCCAACCGATAGCCTCTTTCCCCCCCGAGTGAAACAGTGCTGTGACCTCTCCACACTGTTTTTAAAAAAAGACACTTACACAAACCCTTGAGCATCAGAGGGGAGGCATTGTCCCACTGACACCTGCCAAGGGCAGATGGCGGAGAGAGTGGCCCCTGAGAGAGTGGCCCCTGGCTGGGGGGAGGCTGGGAGGTGACAGGAACAGACCCCCCTGGCCAGCTCTCAGAAGCACATGCTCGCCAGGTGAGGGCTTCCTTCCTGCTAGACTCAGGAACTCTGCTGGTGCGGAGCCGACTCTGGAATGGACCTGGCCTGGACACGTTTTGGGCTATGTGTGTCTGTGTGCATTTTAAAAAATGTGGTACCCTACAATCAAAACCAGCAAGAAGCACCACTCAGTATTGACAGTCGGAACTGAGCCAGTGTTGTATATTCTATGTATGTATATGTGTGTGTGTGTGTGTGTGTGTGTGTGTGTGTGTGTGTGTGTGTGTGTGTGTGTGTGTGTGTGTGTGTGTGTGTGTGTGTGTGTGTGTGTGTGTGTGTGTGGTGTGTGTGTGTGTTTTTGTGTTTTTCACTCCCAGGTTAAAACATTGTAAAGTATTTGCATGGAGACGTGTTTTTCAAAATGATGACTCTAAGTAGAAAATGATGCACTGCCTCAGGGAAGACAATCTTCATACAAGCTACAGCGTGTATAGCTATCATCAAACCTAATTCTGTTTTGCCTTTAGATACCACTGACCAGAGAGACATATGTCGGCAAAACATCCTGGTTGGAAATAGATTTTAAGATGAGGTTTGTTGTGCCTCTATGAAAACAAAATTGGCTTTAACAGATTCTTGGCACATGCCGGGATTGCAGTAAAGGCCCCATGCATGCAGGAGCTCACAGCTCTCAAGCTCAAGGTCATTTATAGCCACAGGGCTCAAATAGAGCTTATTGACAGGAATGGGTGACCTCCAACCCCTGCTATGACCTTTAACCTTGCCATGACATCACTTTGCACTTTCTTCTGTGCCAAGGCACACGGTTGTTGCCATTTGTCTTCCTTAACTCCTTGGACACATACTGTCTGCCACACACACACACACACACACACACACACACACACACACACACACACACACACTCAAGATGAGATGTGCCTGAGGTCTTGCTTTCTCGGTTTGGGTACACAGCTGTTCTCAGCATTTCACACACGCCAGATCACATAGTGACGGGATCAGATTTTTATTATCAAGGATGAAGGGGAGGGGTCAGGGGTGTAAATCCAACCCCCAACCCCACAGTACACACACCTCACGTCACTGCCCCCTCCCAACCCACCAATCCCCCCCCACACACACACACACACACACACACACACCTCACTACCCAGTCACCCCAGAGCACGCAACCCTCACCTCACTGCCCCCTCCCTCCCTCCCCACCCACCCATACACCCACACACACACACAGACACACACACCTCACCTCACCTCACTACCCACCCACCCAGCCACACCCACATCGCTGCCCCAGCCCCCCCATAGCCATCCTCCTCCACCCTTAGCTAAAATTACCCTGGTGATGTAAGAAAGGCGAGAAGAGGCTCTGTCTATACAAGCCGAAGCCCCAGGCAGCCTCAGAGACGGGGTCTAGGACACATCGGGGACACGGACCTTTGGGATAAAGTCCAGACAACCAGCTAGACAGACAGCCTGCTCACCAGAAACACACAGGTGAGCTTATCAGTGCCTTTCGCTTGCAGAGTTGAGTTTCTATGTGAGTGAAGTGTGTGAATTCGACCGTCACTTAATCCACAGTGTGAAAGTTGACAAGCTGTGTGCAGTGTGGATGGAGAGGGTTGGGGGGGGGGGTCTCTGTTCCCCTCTGTTCCCTAATCCTTCAGGCTGCGGCTTGGGTCTCCACATGACATGTCATGTTTTATTCCTTGACGGATTAAGGGAAAAATGTGGGGAACTGCGACAGACCACTCCCATAGGGGTGTATGCTCAGTTTCAATTTCAAAAGCAGTCTCAGTGAAAATACGGAAAACAACGATGATAATTTCCTGGTTGAACTTAATCTGTAATTAAAATCAGCAGGGATATCTCTCCCCCCAAATACCTTGTATGGTGCTACATATTTAGAAGAACCCAGGCGAGCATTTCTGTCTTATTTGAATGCAGCTGTGTCAAACATGCAAATTCGAAGGCACATAATGATGCGATGTATTGGTAACAATAGCATCTGCTGAAGCAGAGAAGGAAGGTTAACATACTGTAACGTGTTTCGACAGAGGAAGATGATAATGATGATGATGGTAGGTTAAACATTCATGTAACATGTGTCAACAGAGGAAGAAGATGATGATGATGATGCAAGGACCGTATGATGACCTGGCCAAGCACCGGCAACAGCAGGCTAGGGCCCTGTGCCTAGAGGCCAGAGGAGGTAATCTACATGACTAACTCACCATGTCTCCGCCGCAGTCAAACATGTATTTACATTTGATAAACTTTACACTTTCACACACAGTTATGGTACTTGTCACAGAGTGGGTTTCTTTTACATTCTTAATATGTTATTTCATATACAGTACCAGTCAAAAAGACACAAAGTTTTTTTGTTTAGTACATCATTCAATATGTGTTCTTTCGTAGGGTGAAATGTCTTCAGTATTAATCTACAATGTAGAAAATAATAAAAGTAAAGAAAACACTTCTCCCAAAAATTAAAGGTGTGTCCAAACTTTTGACTGGTACTGTACATGTATGTAACAAAAACAAAACAAAAAAGTAAGAGTAAAATCTTTGATATCTTGTGAATGAATACACAACACTAAGTGAGTCTAATTAAGAATGAAAGTGAATGATGGAACTCCACTATGCCAAAAATGCTCTAAGGACGGCGGGCAGAGGTCAGTTTTATTGCAGCACACGACAGATGTCACATAATGAAGATATATAGCCATTATGCTAATGCTAATGATGCTGCTATAACAGCATAGGCCACAGAGAACCCTCTCCGTGTTGAAATGATTGGAGAAGGAATTAGCGACACCAAGATAAATGGTCAAATTCCCTTAGGAAAACATGCACTAATGTAAAGCCTCTTTGAGATCTTTAAAAAGCGCTATATAAATGTGATGTCTTATTAATATTGTTATTATTGATTAAATGTATGTCCTTTTTGCCATGGAAACCTTTTATGTAGGTGCAGTTATTTAGGTACAGTGTGCTGATACTGCTTTCTACAAATCACATCTTGTTTGAATGCAATGTGTACGTATGCTGTAAATGAGATGCCATTATCGTTAGTTAGGAGAGTTTAATTTAGACTTAAAGTTTGTAACATCCTGTAATCACCTGAAACATGTACCTCAGTGATACATGCTATTAATACTGACTTCCACTGTACTAAACCCCCGTAGTGTAAGTCTGGACCAATAGATTCATAAGGCACACACTGCATGTTTGATGAAGAGATCAGTCCCAGGAATCTTTTCTTCACCATGGTGTACCGGACTGAGGCTGTTTTGTTGGCTCGCACCCTGAGTGTCTATAATTACCTGTGACATGAGCTGGGGAGACACATCAAAGGCTTTTTCTGCCCTGCTGCCATGCGGGTGTGTAAAACCCGGGATCATCCTCCCCGTCCAAACACCCAGCAGCCTGAGCCTTCCCTTCGGACGCCCTCCAAGGCTTTTGGCCTGTTTATTTGTTTGTTTTGTATGTTTATTTTCCGCTGACCTCAGTCGTGTGGGGTATGTGGCTCGGATGCGACCTGATCTCAGCTGAATATGACCGCCGAATTGTATCTGGGCGAGTTGAGGGCCCATCACGCCACGAGTGCTGGCTTGGCGGCAGGAATTTAGACAGGGGTTGGGTGGTTTCTCTGAGTGAGAAGTCTTCCTCTGACAGTCGCTTTTTCCTAAACAACCTATTTATAATCATATCTGTTATCCACGCAACAGAATGTCCACAACGAACTCGACAGGGCACTCAACCACATCCTCTCGTCATTTCAACGGTGTGTTGAGCTCCCCCCTTAATCTATGCATTACAGCATACTCCGGTCATCATTTTAGGAGTCCCACGGACTAACCCAAGGGGAATACCACTTAACATACTATGAACTTCTGATCTTTAGAAGAGGGAGAGTATACCAGAGGGTCCCTAACAAGCAATGACAATTAAGAGACACTTAATAAGGGACCATGTGACTTTGATGTACTTTTCTCTGTGTGCCTGTGTCTGTGTGTCTGTGGGTGCCTGTTTGTCTGTGTCTGTTTGTTTGTTTGTTTGTTTCAGAACGGCTGAACCTAGGGAAGAAAATATGCACTCCAAGGGATGTTCAGATGGAAGAACTGAATTTGAATTCAAACCGAGGATCCAGAATGTTCCAAGAGAGACAAAAACGAGTTGAGAGATTTACTCTGGAGAACACTGTAAACGGCCCCACCATCACATATGTAAGATATGGCAATCATTTCCTTTTGCTGTTTTGCAGTGTATTGCTCGAGCTAAAACAATGCATGCAGAGGTCAGAAGGGTATAATTGCAATCCACACTCATAGAAAGAACAGAAACGTAGAAAGAACAGACGTGCAGGCAATAATTACTATCTGTATGGTCTCACAAGCAATTACCATCTGTCTATGAATGCAAAAATAAACACTATAAAAACGATATGCCATGCTGCAGATCACTGTGGACCATGACGTCCAGACATCTAGTCAACTACTGTCAGAGTATATTTCGCAACGCAACCCCTACTTAGCACGTCATCTGGATTTATGAAGACTGACTTTATGGATTGTGACGGGCAATAAAATCCCTACTCCTATCCTCTCGGTTTCTGCTGGGCTGCTGAACTGCATGGCTGAGCAGAGGACTTCAGGGGGGCAGAGTGAGGACACACTGGAGAAATGACAGCCTAACAGTTTATGGGACTAAAGGCATAGAAGCATTAACAGTTCAGCCTTCACTGCTAGGCTTCTGTGCTGGAATGCTTGCAGTGGCACATAATGCTATGTGGTAGGAGCTAAACATTCTTCTGAGGTTTCCTTATGACTAACTCATCACATCTCAACTGGATCAAACATAGGCATTATTTCATTAGCTGTACATTAGTTATACACATGCTGCCAACACAGTGTCGAGCTGCTGAGCTCTGAGAGACAGAGGAAGCACATGTAGGACAAGAATGTCAGTGAGGCATAGTGACAGGAACACCATGCAAGCCCGACTAAACATTTTGCTCAAATAATTGTGTTGTCTGATTACGCAGGAACAGCCTGAAATGAACCCCCCACAGAACCTACCTGAGGTACAGAACGGGAAAGAGAACTTCACCCACATCATACCTGGCAAACAGAGCCTTGTGAACACCCTCAAGAAGACTGTGGCCATGAAGGGGAGTCCAAATGTCCTTGCTCCAGGTGTGGAACAACGTGCTTGAGTAGCCCTGCTATATAATACATGTTTTCTACAGAAGGTAGGGATCGAAGGTACTTTCAGAGATCGAAACATAAAGGTCCAAATCTAATTTCACTTAACCATAAAACAAACGGTTTTATAGTATCTCATTAGCCAATACAAAAAGATTTAAATCCAGGTGACTTAACCTGTGCTTGAAATGCCCTGATTTTGATAGGCTATTGATATACTCCTGTAGATGAAAAAGAGAGAACCGCCACCTCACACATTCTTAAACCCTAGTTTAGGGTGATGGCCGTGTACTCTACCAGCTCTGGCTGTGATGTATGCTCCCACCCTTTGCCATAAAGACAATGGGCCAACTGAAGTTATTTTTTCTGTATATCATTATGAGTTTTGGTAGACAGAATGTAAGAATGTATTTGAATGTTCTGATGGCCTTGCCAAGACTCTAAAGTTACACTGTGCTGCCAACAGGTTATGCTGGCCCACTGAAAGAAATTCCTACGGAGAAGTTCAACGCCACAGTGACCCCCAAGGGTTACTTATCACCATGGAAACAAGCACTGGGGAGCAACGACGAGCTGCTGTCTTCCCTCACCAACCAGCTTCCAGAGCCTCCCCAAAAACCACAGCCAGCCAATTTTCGGTGTTTCAACAGGTAACAAAACCACAGCCAGACAATTTCACGTGTCGCAACAGGTAATGATTGTCGTCACTCAAAACATAAGGCATGATACCTTAAAGGTCTTTTTAAAAGACAATGCTGTATTATTGCACCAGACACAACATATCACGGTAAATCAGACGGTGTAGTGTATGGATTACTACTATTAAAAGAATCGCAGTACCAGTCAGATAGTGGGCAAAGCTTGTGGCATTGAGGGGGAAACCCTTTTCCATCTGTCCGCTGGCTGCACTGGACAAGATACTTAAGGAAGGTCCTCTGGGTAAATGAAATGGCGCCGGCCCTGCCCTGCCACCTGGCAACTCCTCCATGCTAACTAATGAAACCCTTAGGAGTGCTTTGATAATATCAGTATGAAGATGCAGGCAAAGGACATTTAGGGTCAAAGCATTCAATCTCAGCCTCAGAAGATGGTCTAATAATACACATTTGCTAATGATCACAGTTGCATCGGGCTAATCTCCAGTAACAAAAGCCAGAGACTAATCATGATATAAGTGCATGGTTCAAGTGCAGGCTCTGGCGTATAAAAACACACGCAAAGCAAATCCCCCCTCCCTTTAATAGATTTGATGATGACTGACTACGACTATCAAATTATAATCACAATTATCTCTTAAATTAGCCTCTTGCCACAGGGCCTTGTTTCCATTCCTCCTTCCCGTTTGAAAGCAGATCTCGGGGCCTGGCAGTGAGTGTTGTCTGGAGCATGCAAGGGTCCGCTGTGGAAAGACGAACTGTAGGAGCCCCTGTTGCATGCCTTTCAGCCCCTCAAGACAGATTCCGCACGCAGATCCTGTTTCCCTGACGTGCCAAATTGCGTCACTCCACCCAAGGAGACGCTGATGGAAGTGTTTGGGAATTCACAAAACGTAGCCACAGCAGCGGAGACTCAATCATTTTTTCTGCATAGCATCTATGCAGTATACCTAGGGGCTTGTGTATGTGTATGTATACATGCACATATGTTTAAGATTTAAGTGCAGTGGCCATGGTTCAAGTGGGTGAATATAAAATATTCCTCTCTTTGGTAATCCAGCACGTTTTTGATGAGTCTGACAGAATACTCTTTTTTAAAGTGCCATTATGGTAATATATAAATATAATAAAATAAATGTCACTTTAAAACAGTATTCTGTCAGACACATCAAAACCATGCTGGATTCCCAAAGAGAGGAATATTTTATATTCACCCACTTGAACCATGGCCACTGCACTTAAAACGTAAACACATACTATTGACTAATTACATGAATCTCACAAATGGCACCCCTCGTTCCAACAGTATTACTATTAAAACCTATGAAATCAGGGTCATTGCTATTTATTCACATAGCACTAACAGTAATGACATTTGTCTCAAGCATTTTGGTTTGAAAGTGAGGCCTGCTTCTCCAAGAGTAAGCTCAAGGCAACAAAGGCATGACTGAACTCCCCTTTGAGAGAGATTTGAGTAAAACCAGGTGAAAGCTGATGTTCTAATCTAACATTTAACTTGAACCCTCTGTCATAAGACTATCATAACTAATAATAATCAACCATCTTTCAAATCCTATGATTACTGATTTAAGCCATTGTTGTAGGCTACATTGCCCTTCAACTGCCGTGGTAACTCATGACAGAAATGGTATGGTCTGTCAGTAATGTCACCAGCCAATGTGAGTTTACACAAGTAAAGTATAGCATGAAATGCATGTTTCCAGATGCTTACTGTGTGTTTTTCAATGATCTCTCTACCTCTGATCCTTGCAGAGCGGCCATGCCATTTGGCGGACCCATGGCCAGCAGGCGGATCATCCCCGTGATTAACTTCGAGCAAGTGGATCCCCAGAACCTCCCGGGCTCCGTGCTGGAGCGCATGGCCAGACGACCCAATTTTAACAAGGCTCCCCGGGGATGGGGCATGGATTACGCCCCCGAGTCCACAGACCTGTGACCCACCCGACAGCAGTCACAATACGCTAACGCTCCCCAAGGGGCGTCTGTCCTGGACAAGAGACTGAGCTTGGCTTGTACCTGCGCTTACATTTTCTCACTACTGGCGACTGATATGTTGGATGTGTAGAGCCCTATGATTTCCGCCATGCGGAAAACGCAGACAGTATTGCAGAATTCGGTAAGGAAACATAAATCACAGTTAAATGTGTAATCGCGCCTAATTTGACATTTTTGAATAAAATGATGGTAGAGAAAAACATTCAATAGCGTTATAGGCAATACAGACAGTCAAAGATGTTGTCAGACAGCTGGTCAAAGGCAATGCAACATGTCGGTAAGTCTCATTACATCAACCTCTCGTGTTCGTTGGGTTTAAAACAAATAGTTTGCCAAGTTGAACGCAAACTGACGCATCCAATGCATTGTAAACCGAACAGGAAATAGACAACGGCCAGTCGTTGTAAACTGACACTGGAGACTAAAACTGGCCACTGGGAAACATCTGAATATTCTTAGAATAACCATAAGACTTACAGTGTACAAACAATCACAACAAGAGGTTTACTGACTCAGTCAGTACAAGTCTTGTGACTGGAAACCGGAAGGTAATCTCCCTTTATAGACTAAAGCATATTTGCATTTCTTCATTCTTTACATTTACAGATGGAAAAAGAAACGGTATTTTATACGCCAGACCTTATTACAGCGTAGTTCTATTGCCTGGACAGAAAAATAAAAAATCTCTGTAAAAGTACAGTCGCCTATGTCCTGTGTTCATTTTTTTAATCCGACATACGATTATAATGATAATTAAATTAATAAAACCGACTCTAGAAAACCCCTATAAAATGGAAAACACCGAATCTGGCAAAAGAAAAAGAAAATAGAGCGGAATTTGGAAGATAAAATAAATTCAAACGGATTTCATAGGGCCCTACATGTGTGTGACTGGGATGAGACCGCACCTATGCAATCATCAGGTATCTGATTTAGGCAGACCAGAGGGTAAATGATTCTGGGCCGGACCTGGCTCTGCCCAGGGCTGAGTTCATGTGTTGCATTTCAAGTGATGATTTATTGTCTGCAAGGAGGCAGCAAGAGAGACCTGGCGGACTGTTATTGAAATGTTGCTTGTCATCAATATGAGTTTTTCACTAAGATAAATATATATGATTAATAAATGGCACTTTAAAACAGTGTTCTGTCAGACACATAAAAAATGTGCTGGATTCCCAGAGAGGAACATTTTATTGTTTTAAATGGACCGTAACTGGTGTATTCTGAGAGTACATTTCTGAGTTTTTGGCCTGAATTAAGGTGGGGTAATTCATGCTGTGCATCAGCAGAAACATGTCTGTCGTGTATTTACCTAAATAGTAGGGGTGGGAATCTCTTGGCACCTCACGATTCGAATCGATTCCGATTCAGAGGTCAACGATTCGATTCTAAACCGATTATCGATTGTCAATTCTAAACCGATTAAACGATTATCGATTCATTTCGACTTTAAAACAGTTTGCTACTGAGAGTCTTTGCTACACTTCCTTCTTTGTGTGATAATTAAAGAAAATCAACAGATGAATTACCTTCTCTATTTTTTATTAGAGAAAAAGCTTTTCCTTGTCACAATTTTGACTTTCTATGAACAATGCAATAATCGATGCAGCTTGCATTTCAAGATAAAATGGATGTGTAAATTAAAAAATATATATATATAATAATTAAATTACAAAATTGATTATGAACTTTTCTGAATCGAGACAGAATCATTTTAGAGAGAATCGAGAAAAATCAAATAATCGATTTTTTCCCCCACCCCTACTATATATCATAAAATAACCTAAAAAATAAAATAAAAAAAATCACCATTTAATCCTCCAAAAGATTAAGATGCTGATTTTAGATATTCAAATTTTGTGACCAAAGTCAAATCATAAAAGACCAAATCTTCGAGGTAATCCACAAGTAGAGATAATTTGATTGGAATAGCAATGATACACACAGGTTCCCCATTGGGGAACGCACAGCAGCTGCACATCACTGTAAATACTAAATTAACATGAAAGACAAACACAGAACACTTTGTAACTGTCACTAAGATGACTGTGATGGTTGTGCAAACAAATGTCACTCTTTGAACCCATATTCGTTGTATTGTCAGGTTAGCAACGGTGAATACTATAGAAGTCTATTCAGCAGCGTTGTTAGTCAGCGCTGCCCTCACCCATAGACTACATGTCAAGTAAAGACCATCAGTGTCAGAATTCACCTCCGCCCATTCACAGTCTATGATCAGATAGCCGTTTTTTCTCACTACTGGGGGGGGGAGGGTTCCATTGTCAAGTGAGATGTGACAGTGTGATGAAGCTCAGGAGATGCCACCAGACTGAGAGCACTCCTTTGTCCAGGCCTGCGTGAAGCTGCCACTTAGGGATATGGCACGGGTGGAGGGTACGGGTCACTCTGCCGCGTGCCGGGTGGCGTGGGCGTGGGCGCCCATGCGCTGAGGGTCCTGTGAAGGGTAGTGGATGAGGCCTGGAGGTTTGAGGCCCAGGGGAGGAGGGGGGGGCGGCCCCATGGGGTGGAATATTGGGGGTCCAAAACCTACAGAGACACACAAGCACACACGCAGATGCACACACACACACACACACACACACACAGACACAGACACAGACACAGACACACAGACACAAAGACACACAGACACACAGACACACAGACACACAGACACACACACACACACACACACACAGACACACACAGACACACACATGCACACACACACATGCACACGCACACATGCACACGCACACACACACATACACACAGAACAATAGGTTAAAACTGCCCTAAGTAACAGACATTGGTCCACATACAGATAGAGGATAAATCTGATAAAAAGGTAATAGATGGCTGGATGGGGCTGCACACCTGGAGGTGGGGGGTTGGGAATGCCAGGGGGTGGCGGCAGGGCAATGTTCAAGACTGCCGAGGAGGTAGCTGGGTCCAGGTTGAAGTAGTTGGCAGGCACCTCCTCCTCTGGGGCAGGGGGTGGGGGCAGGGCTGAGGAGGCAGAAAACATCCCATAATGCAAATGTGAACTGAGTCACGTCCCGACACTGTGAGTCAATCACAACGAGGCACATTTATTACAGATATTCAATTTCAAGTGCTTTTACAAAGAACCAAAACAAACAAACAAGCAGCTTTTGATTATAGTTATCCTCTTCCTGACAAACACACATGAGTATACCGACATGCCCACACACAAACAGCCTTTGATTATAGTAATCTCCCCTTGACACTCACTCTCACACACACACACACACTTACCTCCTGGCAGCCCTGGTACGGGCTCAAGCCTGTTCCCTGCCTCATTGACACCGTCTGGGTCTTTTTCTCTCCCTCTGGCTCCCTGGGACCTGGACGAGCAGCACACACACACACAGCACGCACACGCGCACACGCACACACACACACACACACACACACACACACACACAGTGTCAAAGACATCGCCCCCACGGGCACACAGCACATAAGCGGATCGATTTACCACTACAAAACAGTGTGATTAAACCACATCAAAACGCACACGGCACATTGACTCATCACCATAGAGCAGGGCATTTAAACCCCATGAAAACCCCTCTACTCATAAAAGCCTTAAGAAGATGCAGTCGCACCACTGGAGCACGTTTAGCCACTGATGTGCTAACTGACCTTCCCCATTTGACGGTGAGCCTTCGTCCGCCGACGATGAGCTTGTTGAAGGACTTCTCGGCGGCGAGCTCGGCAGCCTGCCGCGTGGCGAACTGGATGAAGGCACACTGCTGCCTCTGCACCACGGTGATGGTGCGGATTTCACCAAACTGGTAAAAATGGTTCCTGTGGGAGGGCAATGGAAGGGAATGAGTCATTCACTACACACACGCTTACACACACACACGCACGCACACACACACACATGCACGCTTACACACACACACACACACGCAGAAACACATGTACGCACGCACGCACACACACATGCACGCACACTCACCAGACACAGACAGAGACTGCCAGAAACACAGATTGCATTTCACAGAAAAGGCTATTACTTTTTTGGAATAACAAAACATAACAGCAGATTAGCTTTCTCTCTCTCTCTCTCTCTCTCTAAACATATAATTTAGCAAGACAAGAAAATGCAGAAATCCTACAAAGTGACTGAATAAACATTTTCAATTCTCTCTGCGCATGTCATTGTGCTCTGTGTAGTCATGTTTCTGACTACTAACACAACAAGATTTGGATGGACATGTTTTAGGATAAAATATAGTCAATCTCTCAAATAAATATCCCTACTCACAAAAAAATATACATTAAAGAATATGACTACAATACATACATACATACATACATACATACATACATACATACATACATTACATACATTAAATTAAAACACAATTATTAGCCAATTCTTAGCCAATTCTTATTAGCACCAAATCTCCCACCGGAGTTCTGAGTCGGTGATGTTGTCTCCTAGCCCTCCTATGTAGAGGGTGGTGATGGCTTTGTCCTCGGGCATGTCCAGCCTGGGCATAGCGGACGCACGCTTCAGTAGTTTGTCCGCCACTGGGTCGTTTAGCCCGTAGTAGCGGTCCTTAATGTTCTGATCCGCCAGGGGATCATCTGGGTCTGTGGGCTTCTCGTGCCTAAGGAAAAAAACGCATTGAATGCCCATGAGAACCCAGGACTAGTTGACTGTGCTATGCCTGGTATTCAGACAATAAAAACAAAAACACATTTACTGAATGAGCCAAAGCAGCCACCTAAAAGGGACATGTTGACAAAATGAAAAACCACACACACACTCACACACACACACGTGCACGCAAACACTATAAATGCTGTGTGTACTGGATAAACACACAAGATATTAATACGAATGTGTCCACGTAGCCTAAAGAGTCCTATCATATCTTGTTCAACATTGCCACCTAGTTCATTTTTAAAGTTACTACAATGTGTGCCCCTGAAAAACCTCCATCCCTTTGAATAAAAGCTCCGGCTAGATTCATGAATACACATGTACCATTACATTCAATCTCAGACGGCTTGTTTCAGATCTTCAGTATCAGTAATTACAGGCCTTTAATAAAACAAGACAGATGTTTGGACGTACTGTGTATGTATGTACAGTTTTTTTAGCTGTCTGTTGCTGCCTCTACTGTCTCGTTGTCTTTGTGACAATGACAATAAAGAACTTTGAACTTGAACTATGTATGTATGTATGTATGATGTGTGTGTGTGTGTGTGTGTGTGTGTGTGTGTGTGTGTGTGTGTGTGTGTGTGTGTGTGTGTGTATGACTGGCTTAGGTGCCCCGATCTCTAACCTGTAGGGGCACTCCTCTCCTCTCTTGCACTCTCCCTTCACCCAGAAGGAGCAGATGTGCGGCCGGTTCCTCTTGTAGTAGGGCGTGGTGCGAGCCAGCTTGAGCAGCATGTCACTGTGGCCTGGGGCTTTACCCAGCAAGCCCACCGGCCGTGTGCCGTCCGAGCTCTGGATCTACACAAAGCATACATCAAACTATAAGGAGAGTGACAAATGTTGTTTTGTGTGTAACAATTAGTAGCTTTCGTACAGAATGCCATAGTAACAGAGTTCCACCGTTAAACCACCTTGAGCAGGCGGTGCAAAAGAGGTTACCGCATTATTACAACAGAAAACAATAAAAACCACCCTACCCTGCTACACCACCCTCCCTACCATGCTACACCACCCTACCCTCCTACACCACCCAATCCTGCTACACCACCCTACCATGCTACACCACCCTACCCTGCTACACCACCCTACCCTGCTACACCACCCTACCCTCCTACACCACCCTACCCTGCTACACCACCCTCCCTACCCTCCTACACCACCCTACCCTGCTACACCACCCTACCCTGCTACACCACCCTACCCTCCTACACCACCCTACCCTGCTACACCACCCTACCCTCCTACACCACCCTACCCTGCTACACCACCCTACCATGCTACACCACCCTACCCTCCTACACCACCCTACCCTCCTACACCACCCTACTCTTCTAGACATCCCTACCATGCTACACCACCCTACCATGCTACACCACCCTACCCTCCTACACCACCCTACTCTTCTAGACATCCCTACCATGCTACACCACCCTACCCTGCTACACCACCCTCCCTACCCTACTACACCACCCTACCCTCCTACACCACCCTACCCTCCTACACCACCCACCCTACCATGCTACACCACCCTACCCTCCTACACCACCCTACCCTGCTACACCACCCTACCATGTTACACCACCCTACCCTCCTACACCACCCTACCCTGCTACACCACCCTACCATGCTACACCACCCTACCCTGCTACACCACCCTACCCTGCTACACCACCCTACCATGCTACACCACCCTACCCTGCTACACCACCCTACCCTTCTACACCACCCTACCCTGATTCCTTAAAGTAGAGTTCAACCCAAAACAGCTCACCAATGAATACACATGACGAATATACTTGAGATTTTGTTCTTAGCAATGAAACAGCTGTTAATCAAAGACAGAAGTGCAGAAGTACAAGAAGAGAAACTTGAAAAATCTCTGGACATAAAAACAGATCCCAGTGAGCAACTGGAGATGGGTGAGTGGTGATCTTGAGACCATGCCGAGCCTGTTAAAGCATTAGGGCCAATGTAGCTGCTTGCACAAGCACTGCAGAATTTTCTCCAAATACTGATTGCCTATTAGCAATAATGCTTGTTGCAGCTTGCACAGATTTGACCACACAGCCATTAGAAGGAATAAAGCTGCTTGACACCGCAGTATTCCTCAGTTATACTGACGTTAATGCATCAGCTTGCATTGGTAAACGAGGCTGATCACCCATTAGAGGGCGTTTCCCAAGGGAGGCTGGTAACAGAGTAAAGACTTTTTTCAAATAGAACTTCCTTCCTTATTTTAAGGCATCCGGTTTCTATATAATATTTCCTGATACACAGCCACATAAAATAGAAATTTCTAAAAGTGTAAGAAAATCCCCAAAACTACAGAGACAGGCCCCTCCAAAGTACCACGTGATAGCGAGTACTTTGTTTCAAATTACCTCTCGCTCCATGTTCTGCGTGTAGAACTCCTTGTTCACGTCTGACCTCGGCATGTCATCTTTCACGGACAGGCCAGTATCTCGCACCTGAATAGGCAGACCTGTAAATCAAGTGAATAATGTTTGAAATGACTTCAGGTCAGGATGCGGTCCATCAAAAGACCCCAGAGATAATGAGCCCTGCTTGTCGCTAATGACCCTCTTGGTATTCCACTAGAGCTGCGAAGACTGCGCTGTGTCAAAGGCCTACGAAAACTGCATCATTAGCGGCTCATAAAACAGAACTTATTTTGAAGAAGGAATACGTTTTCGAGTGGGAGTCACTGTTGGGCTGTGGTACAGCTGAAAGCTATTCACATTTGGAAGTTTGTGCAGGCAAGCACTTATAAGGAGAAAGATTTAAGACACTTAAGAAAAGTAATTTGATCAACTCTCACCGTACTCCAAGTCCAGCAGACAAGTCTGGCAGACATTTTTCATCTTGCTGCATGTCTGACAAACCTCTGTCTTCTTGAAGCGCATACGGGTGCCGGGACACCAGCGGAACACCGTGAAAGGACGAGCACAGATCTGACGAGAAATGTAAAGAATTACGGAATCAACACATATTGTGTAGACCAAGAATAACAAAGTTAAATTGGATTCAAATGAGGACACTGGTCATCACTGATGCAGGTAGTTCTTGTTTTGCCTCTTACCTTGCACTCTTTGCCAAACTTCTCTTTGGTCTGCCAGACACAAATATACAATTACACAATTAGCAAAGAAAAAACATAATTGTATGAACAACTTAACCTGCCTACGTGGTGTGTACTTAGGGATGCTCTACATCTACACTCTTGTACATTGTTTTAGTGCACATTGAGGCTACTGTAACCACTTACCATTCGGATATATGGGTTTTCACCAAGGCATGTCTGACAGAGGATAGGGAAGTCCTGTGTGGGGAAGAAACAAGGGGTGTCAAATCAAAAGTGTAAACCATGATATTCACATTTAAGGAGTTCAATGACGGCTAAGCATAGAAAAAGAAACCTATAACTACACCTATGTAATCTCTGAGGAATATCTCGGACAGCCCTAGGCTATACTATCGGAGATCATTGCATGGTTTCATCCTACAGCCATCCACTCAACCAGCAAACCAATTGCTGACAGGTGTGGCTACAATCCAAGTTCTCACTTAAGCAGCTATCCCAGTAGGTTCTTCAATATCAGTCACCTCATCAGTGGACCTAAATAGAATCTGTCTCCCCACATCACTTTCTGCACACAGAGGTTTGGGGCTCGCCGCTCACTATGTGCGTATAGGAAATCGTTCTGCCTTTGCCACCAGAAACTCAACGTTTTATAGGCTCTCAGTCCTTCCTACAGACTACAGCAATTGCAGTACTGTGTTACAACGACTGACTAACAGGTGCAGAGAGAAGCATGGGATTTCTGAGTAGATGAGCTTGACATAAATCTATCAAAGATGGGCCTGTCAACAATGTTAAAGCTAGCAGCTGAACTCATAAACAAGGCGTAACTAACGTTAGCTAGCTAAATAAAGGTCTACTTACACACAATCAGAGATATCAGCTGGGTTCCAAAGATAAGCTTATCCCTCTTGCATGCTTAAAACTAATTAAGGATAGGCTAATAAAACGTTAACGTTGATGTCTCTTCAGACTTGGACCACTGACAGTGGTTGAATGGACACGTTGTCTACCAAACACCATGAATGACACCACACACAGACATCTATTTTCAGTTTACTTTAGCAAGCTGTAAGGCACCGATGTAATTCAAACACGTCACTGTCATGAAGATGTGAACACAATTTGATTAGACATGTCAGAGCACATCTAGCCAGAGCTAGGTAGCTTGGTTGTATCCTTGTTAGTTCCGTTACACACACTATCATAGCTTTTGCTAAACAGCGAGCTAGCTAACTAACACAGCCAACGTTAGCTATTTAACTTAGTTGTGTTCTTAAACTGATGTTGAATTTAACGTTAGCTCAGCAAAGCACATAATGGCTTCTGGACATGCGATTTGATTACGTGAAAATCATACAGATTAGCTAATCACAAGAATGCTGTTCTATTTGTCTCATTAAACCGTTTCAAAACACTTCGCTAAAGTTGGCTTGTTAACTAGTCCATCTCCAGGAAATCCCAGGCTTACCTACTGTTGCAAAACAAGCAACACTGCATTCACCTGGCTAACGTTAGCTCATGAAATTCTACTGCTAACTAGCAATACAGAATTGTTTACTCTTAATGTGTTTCGGAGCATTAACTAAACATCTCTATATAATTGCATAATAAACATAGGAATATAGATTGCATACCGAATCTTCCCAATTCTGTCTATTATATGTATTAGCTCCTAAGGACGTCGCCATCATCCACAGCTCCCACGCAATTTGCGCACCACGGGAAAACGAAGTGGCAAAACCTACCAAATTGCTTCTGTCTGTTTTCAGGGTGGTACGGTGACAGTAGCCTACCATGGGTGGGCGTCAAATTACCTTACGTAGCCTAGTCCGTGAATCGGTTTCTTCGGATTTGTCTTATCAAAAGTGACAAAGATTAAACAACTAATCATCATGTATAATTTGGTGGGGAAAAAAGGTTGAAATGGATTTACTAATGAATGTGTCGCATTTGAGCAATTAGTCTTTTGTCGATCGTGTTGGGATTTTAACTGCTGGGAATCTTTATTTTAATTTAGTATTAATATAATTGTTTATAAAGAGGAAAATGCACTGCATAAAGAACGTATAGGCCTACCTAATTTTACTCAAAAATGTTAATGGTCTGAGAACAACCATAGGACTGTATGAGTCTCCTGCCATTATCTGTTCAGGCAATAACCCTGACAGCATGGCATGGCCTGCATGGGTGTGTGTCTGTAGACTATGTGTAGCCTATGTGCTTTGGCAGGAAGGAGTTGACAAAGTGTGATATGTGAGCAGAACCATTAAAGTCAGGTGTCAAGTGGTGCCTGAAGCTAAACCATGAGCATGTCAAGTCCACTGCTTAAATGCTTCATACGTTGATCAATATCTGCAGGGCAGGTAAACATATAGGCCTACCCATGTCACCTGGATATCTAGTTGTCAATCCTCTAAGCAGAGAAGCCTTTAAATTATTTTACACATTGTTCAAGCATTAGGATACATCCCTGCTGATGATGTTATTTTTCTGGACTTCTTAATAAAAGCCTAACCTTTATCTCTCCCACACAGGTACATACAAAGTTCTGATCTAGCTTGTTGAACAACATGAACCCCGAATGTCAGGTGAGGTCGAATATCCTGTGATTTGTTTTACTGCTCCTGAGCTGAGGGGAAGGAAGGCTACAAATGTTTCATTGGAGGTTTGTGTTTCCTTCGCCACCAGAGGGCGTGTGTGACTCTTGTGTATTTTACCAGCTCTGATGTCCCACTCTAATACTGTCTCTCAGGTGATTCTCTTGAGGGCTGTAGACAATTGCTGTGCACGTACACCTCTCAATTAATGGCCTTTAGTAATAATTATCAAATACTGCCATAGTTGTGTCAATATAGCCACAATGCTGTGCGACATTTGTTTCGCAATGTGTTAATGCATGAGGTGTTAAAGAAAGAAAATACGCATGTTTCTGTGATTACACTCTACTTTCATTTATGTCTAATTGTCTCAAACCCTTCAATCAGTCATCGGCTAAAACTGCAAAATGGCTCGGGCCAACCAGAGCTGCTGTACTGTCCTCCATCTTCCATCAAACAACCATGCAGATTTAAAATGTCCTTCTGAGTTTATGGCCACTGAGTCACGTGCTGTGTAGCAATGTGGCAGGTGTCCTCGCCTCGTCTGGATGCCTTCCCATTACCTCAGACTAATAACTCATCAGTGGCCACCACAGTCAATGACCTCTGTCTCTTTCTCTCTCTCTCTCTCTCTCTCTCTCTCTCTCTCTCTCTCTCTCTCTCTCTCTCTCTCTCCATCTCTCCCTTATCTTTCTCAAACTCCATATCTCTGTCATTCTGTGCTTTTCATCTGTCACCCTCTGTACCCCTCTCTGTGCATTCACTCAACACTTTCCTACCCTCAGACCCCATTCCTCCTATTGCAAATACCTTTTCCCCCGCTGAACTGCATTCCGTTGACACTGCAGCAATTTGCCACAGCAATGCCCACATCAGGATATTCCCATCCTTGTTCCATCCCAGCGCCACTCTAATATGGTGCCATTGTGCGCTTGTATCAAACCATCTGCTGCCTATCAAAAGACAGCTGTGTGCTGTGCACAAACACAACCACACCATATTGTGTTGCTGAAGCGATATCACAGTTACAGAAGAGGAAGAACCCGGCTAATGTTGAGAACATAAGACAGCGCTATCAAATGTATGTACTTTTTATGGTTTGTATAGGCTTGTAGGACATGGAGATTCAATATGCCCTAACTGATATTATTGTCTGTGTGGTGTGTAATTGAATCTGAGCTGATATTTTAGCTCAATATTATCTACAGTGATTAGTATGACTGTAAGTATTATTACTTATTTCTGGGAGCACATTTACCTCTCATTTTCTTCTTGAGTGTTACCATCCAGGATTCCCCAGCTCTCCTTCAAAACCTCACGGTTTCAGACAAAGTGTGTAATTACATGAGTAATGAGGTGATTCAGGTGTTTTTCGACGCTTACTGGCAGGAAAAAAGTCCGCTGGGGATGAGAAACAAGCACCTGCACGCTGTGGCCTCATGCACACTGGCTGAGAGTTGCTGATTCACCTGCTGAGTCCACAGCTTTGCCCGCAGTCAAGCGATAGTGCATCGTTCCAACAACAAAGCCACCTTTCAGCTTTAACAACACCGTGGGCAAACTACTGTGTGATAAGGGAAAGTTTTGTGTCTTTGAAAAGAGCCATCTTGCCACAGAGACGTTACTGCCGCTTGCATCAACAGCGGCACCATGTTAGCCTGGGCACTGTAATGTTTACTCATTGGCAAAGTAGAAACCTATGTAGCGTTTTCACAGACCAAAAGTACAGGGAAATGCACTCAAGTGTTACGGAAGCCAGCTGCCGATATTAGGTCCAGAGAGTGTCCTCAGAGACATCCTATCGGTTGGGCCACTGCAGACGGTGTGACAGGGACCCTGTTCTCTGGAAAATGGTCGGCTAGAATGCTGCCTCAGAAGATGATTTTCTTACATGAGAAATGTCTGAAGATGATGATCTACTAACTAAAAAATACTTGAAATACTTCAGTCTCTGAGATTCAAACAAATGCATCCACAAGATTTTGAGGTTCTTTACGCTCAAAGAAAATAAGCCAGGGAAATGACAACAACATCCATCTGCAGGCAATCAAAGCAACAACTGAATGTGTAGCTACACATGCCAGTGTTTGTGATGTATACATAAGTTCACCTTGAAGTTTACTCTCTCTTACCTGCTTGAACACACTGTTATAAAGCAAGAAAAAAATGGTTCTAAAAATGGTTTAAGGCTACAGTCTTATTTCAAAACAATCAATAAACAACGTTGATTTCTTACTGTCATTTGTTGACAATGATGACAATGATCTTGGCTTTGAAAAAACTATTTTGTCCACAAGAGGTGATTTATTCTGAAATTTAACAGAATGGGTGTCGTTCCTTTTCAAGGGATACAGTGACCTCATGACCTTTTGCTTTTCGGTGTGTTTCTAGCAACTGTAACCTTTTTTTTTTTTTTACTTCATATGTCTCTTTTTTTCTTTTCTTGATTTGCTTCTTGTGGCAGCTAGTCTGATGGCAATGAGACTAGACAGGGATACTGGCCAGATGACATGAGTGGAACTCGATTTGTCACCGTAGACCCTTACCCTTGGCCCAGAGGACATCCTCTTCACTCTGATGAACGTTGTCACACGGGCGGCCATTGCTCACCCAGGCTGTAGGTGAGAGGACCTTATGCTCGGCAGCAGTCTTGTACTGCTGGGAGAAATGACTGCTAAGTGACAGAACAGACATTCTCTCATCTGATGGAATCAGAGGTGACCGTGCTGGAGGACTGCGAGCCCCGTTTTCTGCTGCTAACGTGCATTTATTTTGGATACCTTCTAGGAGACTGACTATGATGAAATTAACAAAGCAAGAATCGTAATGTGCATCAATATTAGATGTTTACACATACGCAGAGGAGTTTCAATGGAGACATGGCTGTGTAGCATATAAGCCTCAACCCCCCGACGCCTTAAGAGATGAGGCAGCAACAGAGACTGGTACCCTTGGGTTTTAGTCTTAGACTGTGTGTGTGTGTTTGTGTGTGTGTGTGTGTGTGTGTGTGTGTGTGTGTGTGTGTGTGTGTGTGTGCGTGTGCGTGTGCGTGTGCGTGTGCGTGTGGGTGTGTGTGTGTGTGTGCGTGTCTGGTGCGTATGCGTTTATGTCTATGTGTGTGTATGGATGTATTTAGTCTCCTTTCTGACACACAGGCTTCCCTTCGGCTACTGTGAGGTCACACACACACACACACACACACACACACACTCACACACACACACACACACACTCACTTATTATGATGTGTTCACATATTTCAAAGTTCATTTTTATGTTTCATAAATGAAACAAACAAAGACAAATACAAACTACATCCAGCACAGTTTTGCATTGTCTCCAAAAATGCATCAAAGTGTTCATCAGTTCAGTTCAATTCAATTTGATTTATATAGGTATATTTATATGGTCAATGTGCACAATGCATACAAATATAACATGGTATACATGATGCATACAAACTGTATAGTGGATGAGATGGGGAGAGAGCATTCAAGCTTTAACAGCTTAGTGGGTGTGCAGTGTGCTCGTAAGGTTACTATTACTATTAAGGGTAAGTAGAGTACTGACACTCAAAGCTATGTTGATGGTGGCAATTATTTACATTGCAGGTACATGCTATCACAGAGTATGGGGTAAAATAAGTGCATGAGAGGGGGATGGAGGTGGGTAGGTGTAGGCTGAGGGTTTCTGTAAGTAGATCAGGTAGGGAAACCACAGAGGCGTCCCACAGTGGAGACAGTCTAGACTAGGAGGGGGAGAAAGAGACAAAATGAGTGGGTACAGTTCGGCTGCCTAATATGCACATATGTTCTTAATGGATACAGTGATGACAAACAATGTTTCCACAGCTATCTGCATTATCGAGCAAAGGTCACACAAATTTGGTGAGTAAACATCAATTTAATAAATAGACAAAGAGATAAATGTAGGTAAACAATTAACATTAGGTAATGTGGCCACTTTATCGGCATCTGTATTAACATAATATGATATAAAAAGAAGAGGGAGAGGCTGCCTGGCGAGGTATGGGCATTTTGTTTATGATTAATTGTGATGAGTTGTATTTAGCTCTGGATGGCTAAATGGACGGTGCATGTGAATAAAGTAGCAAGGGTGGCAGGATGCAGCAACTATGCACAACTGACTGGCCACAGCCACAGCCACAACATGTCTGTAGCCCAATTGAATTAATATTGGGAATTTGATATGTGTTTAGTTTGGATGAGTAATGTTTAGTTATATTGGCAGGCTTAGGGGATGGGGATTTTAGTTATACAAGCATAGTAGAGGTGGCAGGATACAACAACAGTGCACAACTGGCTGGCGTCAGCCACAGCATGAGTTGCATGCTGTACCCAGGATTTGTAAGAGCACTCCTTCACAGTAAAACATGCACTGTCAAAATGTTAAAGCTTGAATGCTCTCTCCCCATCTTAGCCCACTCCTGCAAAATAAATACGACAAAATGGCTAACAACAAAATATAAGGAATTTAGCGACAGGTGCCAGGTTTATAATGCATTATTCATGACTATGGAATGAGGAAGGTTTTTAGACTAGATTTAAAGATGGAAAGGGCTGGCAGCTCCCGCTGGCAAGTCCATTTGTGTGGGTCTTTCTGAATGGAGAGCCAAACTCATTTCTGTTTTCTCCGTCCAATGCTAATTGCCATGTATGTTGGCCAAGAGTGTCACTCAGGCTTATCCAGCTTGAGTTGAAATCAAAAGAAATTAGATTATAGCTACCATGTAACTGTAATATAAAAGTAAATAAGAAAGTAAAGTCATTTGAACCGTAATATGTGAATATATTAAGCATATATAATAATAATATATAATAATATGTGTCATAAATTAAGCAGAACATGATCTGCCTTCACACAACAGCTTTTTTGTTTATTTTTTTTTTTTTTTTATATGTATTTTTTAGTTTTTTTTTCCTTTACTGAGTTAAACAGATCCATTCACGGGCCAGACAAAAGTTATGTCAGAGTTCCAAAAAATGCAATGGCTGTGCTGAATGATCTTCACAGCCACACCTGAATAAATGCTAGTAGTCACTGGCACATAAATATAGATGTTTTTCAATGTCAGCAAAGGTCGTCTATAACAGAGCCTGCCAATGCTAAGAGGGACGAGGAACAACCTAATGAATAGAAACTCACTCCACCTACTTTCTTACTTTGTCCAAAAGAGGACAACATTTGTGATACATATGCCATAAGTACTGGTGGCTTCTGTCATTAAACATCCTGTACGCGACCGACAGATGAATAGATAGACAGACAGATAAATAGATAGATAGATAGATAGATAGATAGATAGATAGATAGATAGATAGATAGATAGATAGATAGAAAGATAGGTAGATCGTGCCAGTTAAGTGCTGTGTTTACCCAGTGGCCCAGGCTTGCGCTAATGAAATGGGGATTTCCTTGTGGCTCTGCACAGGAGAGGCCACATCTAAAGGTCAATTGTGCATTTCAAAGGACACATTCCTGGTGTGCCTATGAATAAATTAGCAAGGGGTGGTAAGATACAGCACTAATGGAACAATTAGCGTTAGCTGCCTGTTTAAACACTGATTAGCTAGTGTCTCAGTAAATGGATCCGTATGGAATTAGCAATCACGATTTCAATTCTAACATGTCAAAATGTTTGTGGAATTAGTTTCATGAAAATCCACATAACAATGAATAAATAAAAAACTCTAGTCACTAAAAAAAGTGTTCTTGGTTCTTGATGTGTGTGGGTGGTGTAATTGTGCAATTTGGGTAAAAACAGAAAAGTTAAAAAATGAATTTGTACACATTCATTAACTTTAACATTTGACATTAATTAATTAACCAATAGCTGTAACTTTGCTAAACCAACCGGGTGTTATGTTCAGAGGTATGGACCATGTAGAAATTCACATAAGCCCAGAGAAATCAGTGAAAGAGGAGACATATTACTATGAGATATATATATATATTATATATGACATATATTTTAGCGGTAGCCCCATTATTTAACTTCTTTATACTGTATACACTATTTCTTAGTATGTAATTTCAAGAAATCACAAGTACACATTTTCATGCAGTCATCATGGAGGACACACCACTCCAGCTAGGTTTGTATGCAGTTTATTTACCCCAAGACCAAAAAGTGGTGCTCATTCATCCAAATGTCTGACACACATCTGTTGGACTGGGTATCAGGCCACCAAATAAGTGTTCGGGTAAACAGACTGACAGAGAGAGAGAGGGAGAGAGAGAGAGAGCGAGAAAGAGAGAGAGAAGAGAGAGAGAGAGAGAGAAGAGATAGAGAGAGAAAGAGAGAGAGAGAGAAGAGAGACAGAGAGAGAGAGTGCGAGAAACAGAGGGAGAAAGAAAAATGCAAAGCTTGGTTTGCAAACTGTGTTGTTGAGAGGCGTTGAGTGCAGGCATCCAGAGCCCATCTGAGGGTTAATGGTCTGAGACAGATGGAGGTGGATGAAGAGCTTTGTCTCCATGATGCTGCATTCCTCGCGTCACCAGCTGTTAGGCCTGTAATGAGTTCTGATGAATGAAGAAGGAAGCACACAGCTCCCAGGCTCTGCCATTGGTTTGACGCCGATGCCAGGGTCCGGTCCACGCCAACAACAGTCTGCCTCGCTTTAGGAGCTGTCAGGGGCAGGACGCCATCACACTCCTGATGGACAGTTGGGCTCTACTTTTTTTCTCTCTCTTTTTTTTAAATCGTTTTTGCCAGCTGCCGAATTTAACCTGTCACTCTCATAAGCTTCCATCATGCAAATCAAGCTAACCTTTAGAAGGCGGTCAATCATGCTGTCTATTTCCGTCGTTCAAAATCAAGAGAGGCAGAAGAGGTTTTCATCAGGAAATCAAGGAGTGAAACAATAGAATTTCAATAGGATGAAGAAGTGAACTCAATTATAGCATCTGTGAGCGATGGAGACAGAAGGCTGAATTGGCTAGCTAGCAGGGCTAACAGATTAGCCTAATGCCAAAGACCTGGAAGAATCATTCCGCTTACATACACTGTCAGAATTCTGAGGCTTTGACATGACATCATTTTGTTTAAGATTTAAAACTATACAGAGATGGGCAGAATTGTATCATTTTGCAGATTTTTTTTGTTCAAGATTTTGAACTAAACAGAGATGGGCAGATTTTTTATCATTTTGCAGATTTTTCATATATACTGTATTTTGCCAGTGGGAAAGAATGACATTTGTGTAAATAAACTTGGGTTAATTGTTTGTGCATTTGAAACAGTGAAAGAAAGAAACTATTAGAAATGTTTCACGTATGCTCATCCTTTCACACTGATTTGCTGTGTACCTCAAGTGATGTAGAATGAACAATGTAAAAAAAAAAAAAACATCAAAAGTAACATTTGCGCCTTGTCCTTTCTTACACTGCATCTATACAAGAGATTCAAAATATGGCCAGAAATATCTCTTGCCTGTAGCCTGGAACTGTATAGCCTGGGTCCATTCATAGTCTCACCACATCCATCATGACCCAATCCTGCACCTTTAGATTAAATTCACATTTGGCCACGTCAGGCTCCATTTCCTGTAAGACATGACATTTTCACTATGCACCACCGCAAGCATGTCACAGCTATCATGTAGACAGGCCATATTCCTGCAGAGAGAATTCAAGCAGGTACCCTATTACATGCTTCTTCATATCAATTATTTATCATTTATTATTTATCTATTATTTACAAGGAAAATCCACAGAAGACCTTACCTTTTGTAGGTTTACCTACCAATAAAAAGGATGTGGAACCTGTTTTGGTGCTGGCATGGCATTACATTTATAATAACCACTGACTGCATTTGCTGTTAAATAAGGACTATTTAACACTAACAACTGCCCTCATAAATATCCCACCCTGACATTGCACAGCTGTTATATCATTATGTGGACACATTTGCACATGTATAATTATCACTGCAGTAGTGTACATCCTTTTCTTCAGCATCCTCTGATTGACATGGTGCTGATGACCGACCACACAGGACCCTCTGCCCCGGGCTGTGTGGAGGCGTTTCCAGGGAGACAGAATGTTTATATTCACATCCAGAGAGTCTATCACACATCTAAACAAATCCCATAGGGTAGGCCTACTACTTGAGGTGGATCTTGATAGGGATTCATCTAAAATGCACTCTCTCATGTTCATGTTGGTCTGCAAATGTGCCTTTACAGCAGTTCTAATTTGCAAATGCCTAACGCTTCCCATAATGTCAGCAGTTTAATGATTTGAGTACCTCAGTTAAAACGACCCCTCAGCTGTCAGTATTAAGCACATGGCCACAGAATGTTAAGGATGTTTTAGTGCGTAATGGTGTAATTTGGTGAAATATAAAATACAATTTTTAATAAATACACTTTTGAAAACATTAATTTTCTGATACATTTATTGAAGTTATTTTTTTTTTCTGACTGTAATGCATTCTGCCTTTCTATGGAAACAGGAATGACAGAGATGTGAGGAAATGATAATGTTAATTAAATCGCTTGTCAGCACATCGCCTCAAAAAGGATTGCAGAGAAACGCTTCCCTTCAAACCTGAGCTGCTCTGAGCAACACTGAGGCACTTGAGTTTATAAGATAAGAGAAGCAAAGGAGACGGTCCATCGCCGTGCATGGCTCCAACAATGTGCTGCTCTCGACGTTTTATATGTAGAGAAAATTCAATCTTCACAAGACGTGGCACGCTTGGAGTTCTCCCCGGCCCGCTCCAAGGATGCATCAGCTTATGATTATGCAGTGAAGGCTGATCTGTTTGGTTAGGAGGTTAGGTAGACTTAACCTGGAGTGGCCTGATTGAGAGAGGCAAAACAAGTGAAGCATTTCATTCATCTTAGCTACGGTAAACCTCCCTTCATTTTATTCTCCAGCGAAACACTTCAAACACCTCCACGCTCTGTCAGGAGGAGCTGAGGCTCCTGCCAGGGGGTAATGGTTTCCCCCCGCTAAAACACATAATCTGAAGCCATGGCACCCCCCTTTGCCAAAGTATGGCCTGTGCGGGGGAAGATAAGAGTCAAAAAGTAAGAGCCTGGTTGGCTGACGGGCTCCTCCCCTCCCACACCGGTTCAACTGACAGTCATCCCTGACACGGGGCGCCACTCCTGCCTACCTGTCTGTCTGTCTGTCTGTCTGTCTGTCCACCTGTCGGAGGCCTGAGAGTGTCAGTGGTGGAGCTATGCGCAGCTGGTGGGTGGAGTTATCCTAACGGCTTAGGACAGCCGCAGCAGACGTGCAGCTTACGCCGCAGTTTCCTCAGTGCAGCACTGTGTCTGAGCATGCAGTGCAGGAAATCACACACTTCCTGAAATGCAAATTCGGGAGCGAGCATTCAAGCCAGTTGGTAACTGTCCAGCCAGTTGATGTTCTTTCATTCAGCTCACTTGCATTCTGCCATTCAACCACTCTAGTGTTGATTTTGACACATATCACATTCAGACAAAGATTTATATTTGTTTGCGAAGAGCTTGTCTGCTCAGGTTCAATTAGAGCCATCCATTATCTACCTATATATATATATATATAATACACATACTCATGTAGATGTATGTACATACGTATACACACACACACACACACACACACACACACATACAGTATATATATACTGTATGTGATGTTTATTGTGGTCTAAACCTGATTGCATCACCACAGTTTTTGTCAATAGTTCTTTTATAGAAATACTGAGAAGTTCTTTGACGTATTCCACAATTCTTTGGTCGACTAACAGACGCACTAAAAGATATGCCATATTTAACATTTACAACAATAGAAATTTCACACAGTTTGTGTTTTATGTCATTTACATATTTGTCCTCAAGTATTTACAAACAGAAACCTCATTAAATTCATCATTTTTCAGTGTGTCTGTGTGTGTGTGTGTGACTAATTTATGAGTCATTTTTTTTCCAAATAGCATTTCACAGTCTGACGCATTTCCAAATACAAACACAGAAAATATATAAAGAAGATGCATCCAATTAAATCTCTCCGCCAGCATGTACTATCTATCTCCAAGTCATTCTGACACTCTTGTGTGACGTTTAGCACGGAGGAAGTAGTAACTTGGGTCAAACACCAGACCTATTCCTATAGTTACTGCTGTGAGTAACAGGAGTGACAGGAGTGTAACACAGAATAGCATCTCAGCTGGTACAATTGTCAGGCTTGGTATCTCAACTGATTACCCAAGAAATGAGATGGTAAATTCTAGCCATTATTCATTGCCTTCCATCCCCACACTTGACATTTATTCATTTAATACTAAATAAGGCAAGGCAGAGCACAGACTACGGAGCAAGAGATTGGGCAGACATGGTGGGAAATAAGAGTTGCTCAAGCTGAGCCACGCAAAACAAATAGGAATTCAAACACATAGCATGATCCTCGCACTTTCAACCAACCCGGATCCAACCGTTTCAAATCATCGCACCATGAGTTCTCCCAAAAAAGGTTCATCTCCATCATAGAGAGAAAGCCTGTTTGAATCAAGCGTGTTCCCTCAATACTCTGCCTTAATTAGGCCAGGGGTCCGCCTGCTGAGCCATAGAGCTCCACTGACAACTCAATTACACAAGCCCCCGTTAAAGCGCTCGCACAGACTAATTATTCCTGACTATTGCACACATAAAATTGAATAAATTCATGTTAAACCATTACACTGTGCTTAATTTTTTTTTTTCATTTTTGTATTACATTTTTTTCACACCAAAATCAATTAAGATGAAAGAGAAGGTGTGGAAGACACCATGACATTTTGTCCAAAAATGGAGAGGGTTTAATCCGCAGCCCTACTGTTTTCTTAATTGAAGATTTCCCTTTTTGCATATTTGATAAGTCACAAAAAAATATATATGAAAGTGTTATGATTCCCTTAGGCACTATGCCATTACTAAGTCTGTCAGATGGAGAGAAAACACAATAAGATCGGAGTGCCTGGCGGCCAGTAACACTGTAAATTCAACACTGTAAATGTGACAGTCTATTGAACTGGAAAGATACTTAAAGAATGCTCTATAAAAGTCAGAGCCGAAATTATATGTATGCCTGAATGCAATACTCCTGCTCTAGGTTGCTTCTGTTTCTTCCCACCGATACAACAGTGTCATATGAACATTATTGATGATGGTCATACTACGTGACATAGTAAATAGGCTACAGATGAAGGTATGATACTCTCATGGTTATGAACAATTTGATATCTGCCATAATAAGTTCATGACAAGTCAGTCTTTTTACAAGAGGTTAAGATATGGTAGATAGCTGCTAGATAAGTCTTTTGGATTATCAGGGACAATTAAGGACAGTGTCTAACATTTGGCACAACAGGCTACTTCTCTGTGTTCAGAACTATGCTGACAACATCTCTCTATGTTTGTGATTGTGATTCATATATGGAACACACTTATCTTTTCATAGACTATTTTATGTCTGTGTTTAATCCTGACAGTACATCTTCAGTAATGCATCTGTGAAATGGGCTTTGTGCTTTTTTAAATGTTTACATGGAGTTCTTGTAATTACGTATGTGAAAAATGTACATCTTCAGTAATGCATCTGATAATGTAATGGGCATACTAGCACACATGTGGTAAATGTACACAATGCATACAAACATTACATGGTATTTACATGGTACATACAAAATTGATAGTGGATAATGTGAGGAGAGAGCATTCAGGTATTGTAGAACAGCTTAGTGGGTAAACAGTGTGCTTGTGAGGCCATATTACAGGGGTAAGTAGACTAATGGAACAGAAAAAGATTTCGACTGTGGCAATTATTTACATTTCAGGTCAATTCTAGTACAGAGTATGGGGTAGAATAAGTGCATGACAGTGTGGTGGGGGCTTCTGAGGTCAGGTGGAGAGACTATATCAGCATCACACAGTGTACATAGGCTAGACTAGGAGTGTGTGTGTGTGTGTGTGTGTGTGTGTGTGTGTGTGTGTGTGTGTGTGTGTGTGTGTGTGTGTGTGTGTGTGTGTGTGTGTGTGTGTGTGTGTGTGTGTGTGTGTGTGTGTGTGTGTGTGTGTGTGTGTGTGTGGGTCAGGTGGAGAGACTATATCAGCATCACACAGTGTAGATAGGCTAGACTAGGAGTGTGTGTGTGTGTGTGTGTGTGTGTGTGTGTGTGTAGATCAGGTGGAGAGACTACAGCAGCATGGGGACAGTCTAGACTAGGAGGGGAAGAAAGAGACAAAGTGAGTGGGTAGTGTTCGGCTGTCAATACCCGTAAATGTACTGAATGGATATGGTGATGTGGAACAATGTTTCCACAGCCATCAGCATCTGCAAGCAAAGGTCACACTATGAGAGAGAGAAAATTTGGTGAGTAAATATCACTTTGAAATTTCAAATAAAATAAAGGGATACATTTAGGTTAAAAATGTGTATGTAGTATGGCCACTTTATATATACAGTATACATAATATTTATAGCATCAGTATTAGCATAATATGATGTAGAGGGAGTATGGTGAATGGGAATTTAGTTTTTTGCTTAGCTTGGATGAGTTATGTTTAGTTATGGTTGGCTGACATTTTGCATGCAAATTTTAGTGAGGATAGCAAGGGTGGCACTGCAGGATACACAACAGTGCACAACTGGCTAACACAACATACACCTGCCCTGCCAGGTCGTCTCCGGTCTCCCTGATCGTGTGTTGTGAAATGCAAAGGGTGGTGGACTGGAGTACTCAGTGAGTCATAGAGGGATTTTTCCCAGCTTCAATGACAAGTAGAGGCTCTTTTTGCTAATCAACCAAACCTCGGTTAGCAACCATAAAATGGCTGCCAAATGATCAGTGGTAGCACAGACGCCCTTCTTCCTTGCAATCAGGGAATGTGTAAACATATGGAGATGTAGGCGCGGAGATCTCCAAACTCTGTGGATTCTCTGCCAGCTCCGCTGAAACCGGAAAAAGGGATCCACACACTCACAGTGTTCTCTCAGCAATGATATGCTGACTGAACATGCCATTTCCCTGAAGTACAAAGATTTACATTAAATTGAATTACTTTTCTGACAGTAATACCCGTGTTGGAGGAATACTTCAGATATGGCCACTGTCTGATGTGAACACAGCTGTCATTTCTGAAGGGAAATGCATGGAAATTATTGGGACCAGTCTGTGTTAATTTTGTGCACACACATTTGAATTGGTTTTAGATTCGTTTTAGTTTTAGATGTTCACACACACTCACTTACACACACACGCATACGCACACGCACACACACACGCACACATACATACACACACACACACACACACACACACACACATACACATACACACACACACACACACACACACACACACACACACACACACACACACACACACACACACACACACACACACACACACACATACACACACACACACGCACACACACACACGAACACACATGGAATTTCAGTCAAGTCTGGGAAAACTGAATTAGTGAAGCACATAATTACCTGTTAACGCCAACACAGCAGCCTTCATTCGAATACAAACACCCTGTAATCACCAGCAGTACACGTGCCCCATTATCAGAGATAAAACTACAGAACTCAGAGTTGCTATGGACAAGAATGCTTCAGAGGCTTCAGATATGACCGGAAAATTCTCCTCATTGTGGTGGAGTGAGTTTCTCTCCTCTAAGCATCCGCCATATGTTTTGACAAATATGAATGAAACTACCACCATTTTCCCAGTTTTGTATTGAAAGTTATTCAGTTTAATGTCTCAATGAAATGAAAGCATCAAACAAAAAATTGGATATTACAATTAGAAACATATGGAGATTACATTTTCCAATTGCTTTTTGTGGAACAATTATTAATTAACAATTTTCTCAAAACTACACAGACATTCTTAAAACGTCCCTCACATTGGTACAACCATCAGGTCAAAATTCAGCTTTGATCACATAAAACGCACAAACAGTCAAAAACACACATTACACAACTGACTCTTACTCACTAGAGGGATTATTTCACTTCTACTAAAAGGTATGTTCTTTCCCTGAAATTGGTATTTTCAGGGCAATTGCATTATTTTGGCATACAGACTACCCTTTCAGAAACACAAACAACACTATCAAAAAACCTTTGCAATGACAATAAGGAGTGTACAAACAGTCTAATTTGTTATCTCAAGCCAGCAAATACATGGTGATTGACAGATCTATATGAAAAGATAAACAAATTCATAAGTATATGTAAACATAGCCTATGGATGTATATACATTCTCAGTATTGTTACTCTGGTCTGCATCAGGATCAGAAATTCCTTGTCAAATACTGCTGGAAATATACCACGGTGTGCAGTCTACACTGAGAACATGTCCTCAAATGCATTAAGAAATGTGTAAAAAATGATGTATAAACCTGGGATGCTCACTGAACTAGGCATGGACCATCACACTCCAATGAAAGCTAACACTATCCCAAATGATAACAAACTGGGAGTGGCGTTGTTAATAATGATCTTACTGACTATTGAAAAGCAGTGTTTTGCTCATCATTCTACCAAAACAAAAATATAATTCATCACTGGTGGCACTCAAGGAACAAAGTCCAAGTGTAGATACAGTATATAAGTACTGAAATGCTCGACAAGTCTGTCATGCAACACAGTTACAGCAATACAAATTACGTGGGAAATGAATGCAACTGTGAACTGGCTCGCTCCGCATTTAGCTGCACATGTTATCCAGCTCCATCATAGTCATCCCACGTATGAGGACATGATAATGATGATGATGGTGATGCTCTTCACCTGAAACCTCTCGTCTTTGATATTGTGGTCATTCTCTTCCTTGTCCTCGTTGTGCTTGTCCTCCGCTTGTCCTTCTACATTGTAGGATCCATCGTGCCAAGGCATACTGGCACACCACAGTCCCTTATTGATCCTGGACATCTGATTGAACTGATATATCACTGGTAAGTAGTGCCTGAGGCTGTTGTCCTGTGAGCCTCCTGTCACACAAGCTGTTGACTCCACAAAACTTGTCTGATTCGGTTGTGGCTTTGGGACACAACGTCACTCAATACGCCACAAGGCAATGGGACTAGGATTTATAATCCTGCAGGGTCCTCTTATAAGGCCCCTTTAAAAGGTCATGCTATAGCACAATTAAGGGCCGATTATGGGCATTTAGCCATTTTATACAGAGGTCAAAATGCTTAATATAATGGTTAGCATTTAGCCGATCAGTTCAACATTTGTCCCATGGGTGTTTCAGTGACCTCTTTAGAGCTAAACAGCATGTAGGACGAACCTGGAACACGATGACAAATAAGTTCCCCGAGCCATCATGCATCCTGCTGAAAGATGGAAATGCCAAGTTCATTAGGGATGGGTTTGAAGCACCCTGCAAACACAGCTGTCTGGGGCTTTTGTAGTGGCTGGCTGATCAATATTTAGCATCTTAATTCACCACATGTTCCCGCCTTTAACCCCTCCCGCATAGATGTAGGAGGGCAGAGGCGGGGGAGGGGGTAGGCTTAAAGAAGGGCATTTCAAGTAATTCAAGTCAAACAAACAACAAACAGAAAGGAAGAGTGAAGTTCACACATATTTACCCCGCTTTCTGGCTGTCTGCCACATGACTTACTCTTGCAAGCCGTAGAATCATTGATTGCGAAAAGCCAATAGCCAAAACAAATGAACAAAGAAAAAAAAGGGACTTCAGCCGATTTCATCATTGAGATGAAGCCATTGGCAAATCCTGCATTTTTTACCCTTAGCCGTTAGTTTTGGGGTCAGACAGGATATCTGTATTCACAACCCAGTCCTTGTTCCCTGTAAACGAACAAGGGTAATTAAACCTGCCATGAGCAAGGGTCACACTGTTTTTATTTCATTTAATTTTTTTTTGCTGACTTCAAACATCAGCACAGACTCTTCTGCTGCAAGGTTGGTCCAGCAGTGCAACAGCATTGCCCTTGGATGCTCCGCGTGCGTCTCCACACGTGTCCGTCTACGCTGGACGCGGGCCAGTGGTGAGCCTATGGCAGAGAGCCCACCTGGAATGAAACGTCATATCTGACTCAGCGCTCAGGGATGAACTGCCAGAGAGAAAGAGAAAGAGAGAGAGAAAGAGAGAGGGAAGAGAGAGGGGGAGAGAGAGAGGGGGGAAGAGAGAGCTCCATGGAGAAGGTGAGAGAGAGAGAGAGAAAGGCATATGCACTGAGAGAGTTATCTGAGGTAAAGGGCAAGTACAGCTTCACCTCCCCAAACTTTCTGATGGCAGTCAATTCAAGCTCAAGCACGCAAGTCATTTGCCACTTAATTGGGAGACGTCTCCCTGCTTGACACAGCCCTCCTCAGAGATACCCATGCTGGTGCGGGGCTCAACAGACGTCCGTCGCAAGGCGTCGCTCGATATTTCAAATGCGTCAAGCAAAGTTTAATCGCTGCGGGGGGAGGGCTGATGAATAACTCAGGGCATCTAATGGTCATTGATCAGAGGAGAGAGCTGCAGGCGATCCTGCCAGCCATGGAGATAATCACTGGGTACATTTTTGTATTTAATGATGACAGCGTCAGCAAAGTCACACCATCGTGACACTGACAGGGAAGGGGATAGAGAAAACAAGACTGGAAACAGGAACAACGCCTGACTATAATCTTTTCTGTGCTCACCAGGTAGATGGGCCCCACCTACAAGAGATGGGTTCTACTCAAGGTTTTCTTCTGATTTAAAAGCAGCTCTGCCAAAGCAACATTCTGTGTATTCATTATAGTCTGGGATTGGTCCAATGGCATGAAAATGGGCCTTGCTAATGACCATCAATGCAAATAATACTGAATGAGAATTGATCAGTTAGTATCTGATGCCACATACGCTGAGATCATAGCAATGCAAAGATATTTAGATTGAACATTTACATTTAAATCTAGCACTTACTTTTAACATTTATATTATTTTACAATTCGGCCTTACTGCGGATCATTACTCTTGGAAAATGTATTGAATGAATTTACATACATTTCTCTCGTTTAATGTTTGAAAAAGTGACAGTTTCATAATTTTGTGCTTTTTTCGTGCAAATGGCAGCCCATAAGTAGAGACATGACATAATTGGCATCATCTGTAAAAAAAAAAAAGACTGAAATTCTACTTTAGGGCTATCTGATCAGGTGCCAGCTTCATGTTACCCACCTCTTGCTGTGCATACTACTTTAGGAACGTACACACCCTCACACGGTGCTCTCCTTTAGGAACATACACACTCACACAGTGCTCTCCTTTAGGAACATACACACACTCACACAGTGCTCTCCTTTAGGAACATACACACACTCACACGGTGCTCTCCTTTAGGAACATACACACTCACACAGTGCTCTCCTTTAGGAACATACACACTCACACAGTGCTCTCCTTTAGGAACATACACACACTCACACGGTGCTCTCCTTTAGGAACATACACACACTCACACAGTGCTCTCCTTTAGGAACATACACACACTCACACGGTGCTCTCCTTTAGGAACATACACACACTCACACAGTGCTCTCCTTTAGGAACATACACACACTCACACAGTGCTCTCCTTTAGGAACATACACACACTCACACGGTGCTCTCCTTTAGGAACATACACACACTCACACAGTGCTCTCCTTTAGGAACATACACACACTCACACAGTGCTCTCCTTTAGGAACATACACACACTCACACAGTGCTCTCCTTTAAAACAGACTCCAGGTGTGCAGCTCGTCCAGGTTCCTCAGTGTATCAGGTGTGTTTCACATGTTTCAACTGATGCAATGTGTAAGCATGTCATGGTTTCAGACACGTTGATGTCTGAGAAACGTGACAGATGCCGTAAATGTGAACATTCTTAACTATCACATTTCAGCATTACTCTTCAAAGGTAAAGAACTGCCCACCGAGAAAAAAAAGGGAAGAACATCAAAACATACATTTGCTTTTAGATGTTATCCTCCAAGGGGCGTCCCCTCCTTTCTGCTTTCCCTCCATCTGCCAAAACATACATCTCTGACATGAAGCAATTTCCCAACAAAAACAAAAAAAACACACGTTGACACAACTGGAGTCTGCGGAGGACCAAGGGAGCGCCAGATTGATAATGTCAAACTTCTGCGCCTCAGTTTTTGCTCACGCTCCCTGGGACGATGTGCTAAATGAGCTTGTGCTTTATATCGGGGAACGGAGGAGCCGGACACAGAGACGCTCGCTCTCCCAAGCCTCAGCTGCCAAAACCCCACCGCCAAGGAGCCTGCCAGTCACCACGTGCTAAGCCACACACCACAAAGAGAGCCCTGCTCAGTCCGCCGAGCTGTGAAATCACCTAAAGAGCAAAGCTATTTATATTTATTTCTTTGGAGGGCCGAGGTGTCTGGAGAGAGGGGGAAAAAGAAATTGAATTATTCACATTGGCAGGATTATAGCAGGTGTCTCCGCTGGAGTAGGAGGGGTCATCCCTGGCTTCAGGATTGGACTTGTGTTATCTGTGCTACGCAGACAAACACACAGCAGTGACCTTCAGATGCACCGATTAAAAAAAATCATCACAAAAAACCCCCCCGGCAATTAATAGGGATATGCATGTTAGCATAGCATATCAAATATTTAATCATGATCTCTGAGCAAAGAGATTCAGAGAAAGAGAATCTTATCTTTCTCTAGTGCTTCCTCAAAGGTGCAAAACACAGGTGGATTAGTTTAATGAGGTAACTGAAGGAACCCTTTGCAAAAAAAAAAAAACAGCGTAATTACCTCATTAACAAAAGCATACAATAAAATGGAATATCTTACTATATAACAGGTTGTTGGTTTCCTGCACTCTTGCAGCACATAGCGTAGCTGTGTTCATGACTGAATGAACACTATATACTGTAGTTGTGCATAGTGTTGTTTCCTTCCCTCACAGAACTGGCATCAGGTGCGATGAGTAATCTGTCTCCAGTCCAGTGTGGAATATAGGCATTATCATCACAGTGCAATCGACTGCTGCCTACCCTCCTGAATCCACACAGCACATGGAGCAAAGCCTCTGACTGACACAACGAAATGACTGTTGTCACCAGTGCTTTGTCACTGTGTACAAAGCTAAGTAAGTCCTTTCTGACTCCTTTAGTAATGATTGCTTGCTATTTTGTTATGAAACAAAGTCATTATTTCCAGGCACTGAAGGCTTAATGATGTCTCCATTGTGGCCGATGTCTCTCCGGGGAGGAGGATGTTTCCTACGTGAGCCCACATGGAACGGCTTGCCAGCACAGGCGAGAATTTAAATTTGTTGCAGGAGAGGTACATGTGCTTCCTTGTCAGTCTCCGGCAGATTTTCACAGTCTGCCGTCACAGGAGATTAGCCATCTCCCCTCAGCCATGAAAACCCCCCTAATCCCACCTTCTGATCCAACACGCCTGTGTTTACTCACGCTGGTCTTGCTCGTAGAAACTTTTGGGATTTTAAGAGTCGTTGGAGGGAGAGTCTACGCCTGATTTCCCTGGAGAGGACTAGCTCAGCTGTAGCCTGTCAATATCTGAATGAGTAATGACTTTAAATGGCCCGATCAGAGAATTTGTCCCAGAATGGAGCCTCGTCTGCACGTGTGTTGGTGTTGTAGTTCATAATTGCCACTGTAACCATGGTTACCAGCACTAGAGAATCACTTGGAATTTGTGTCAGGCCTGATAAATCCCAGTTGAGCTGGAATGTTCATATTTTCCATACTTTTCCATTTCTAATATTCTGTTTACTCAACGTTCTCTGAGTCACACATGTCCAGGGTCCCGTGAATAAACACAAATGAATGCTGAGGAGTGGGAGCTCTACACCAATACACTTGGGGGATGGGGGGCTACAGACCAGGCATTTAACACTAATCCATGTGTCACAAGCTAAGCCAAGCACTCCATGTTGAATATTACAGGGGGAAAAGAGGAATGCATAAAATATATTCTCATTAGACCTGTGGTTTCCGGGGTAGAAGCGGTGAATAAATCTGCAGCAGCATGAGGAATCTGTGAAGCTAAAGTGAAGATCCGTTTATTCCATTTCCTTTTCCTCATCCTCTTCCTCTCTTTGACGAGATTCATCGACAGTCCTAGAGAGGGGAGGAGCACGATAAGGGACACTGTAATTGCTGGCATTGATGGAGAAAAAATAATACCGCACACTGCACACACAATTTTCTGCCAATTATTTTGCACAGATGAAAGAATTGACCCCTTGAATAAAGCTAACTGTACTATGGCTGCCAGGTTCCCTCTGGTTGGATTTTCCTCTTTGGAGAATATGTGTGCTATATGAAGTTTAGCAGAATACTGTTTACAGGCAGATACATAAAAGGATGAAAAACAGACTATATCTCTATCTGTGTGTATACAGTATATATATGGAGACATATTATCATGGCATTTTAATGGTTTGGAGTGTTTGAAAACAAAATGCTTCCTGTTAACTGTTAACTGCAAAAAGAATTGCCCATCAAGTGAAAAGAAAAGAGTAATTAAATTAAGCTTATATCTCCACACTTCCACAGCTGTGGGTTGAGAGAATTCAATGAATTCTCTCCACAACTCATTTCCACCCTCTTCCATCAAAGAACTAATGAATGACTGACTCAGCGAGAAATTAATCACTACGCAGTACCAGATGCAACCTGCCAAATGAGATCTTAGATATTCGACTGACTAGGCCCCTCCACCAACAACACCCCACCCTACCCCATACCCGAGCCCAAGTGTGTTATCACAGTCCAGCCAGCCAGCCAGCCATCATTCATCATAATCAAACCAATATATTGAATTACACGACCAAGCAGCGGCGACAAAACTGCCTTTAATTATTGCCTCGTCTGCTTTGCGTCTCCGATAGCTGACTTGAGGCACAGCGTCCGATTGCTGCAGTACCTCTGCTGCCTGTGCGTTTTCACCTGTGGGGGAGAGAGAGAGTGATGAATACTGATTAAAGAAAAGTAGCTAGCAATCAGCGATACCGCTTGTTGTTGCCCTCCGCTAGATCAACACAAACCGATCGAATCAGAAGTTCCCATTGGCAGCTTTGGAGACAGATTAGTTCACAGCAAAGTAATCTTTAGCTTAGGCATCAAATGGACCCCTTTCATGCATTAAAGTTCTCCCTACTGCTCTTCTGAAGTTTTTATCTTCATCCCACCTGTCTTTTGGCACTACTTCTGCTCCTAGCTCTTTTGAGATATCGAAACACCGCTCCAAACTCTGATCTGATACAATGTAATGCTCTTGTAAAAAATTGTTAAAAAATAAATAAATGGAAAAAACATCAACACTGTATATTATTAACAGCCTACAATATATAATGCTTGGCTTGTGTGAATTCAAACTAACAAGATTACATCAAAGAGAACAAACCATGTTTTGACTAGATATCCTAGCTAACAAGCTGTATCAGCAAACATTAGCTAACTTAGCTAGTAACAACCTATGACAGGGCACTTACGTTAGTTTGTGTCCACAAATCTGCTCATACATTGCCTTTTACACACTACACCCCAGATAAGCTAAGTCACTTAAACATGTCTGTCACTATCATTTTGATGGACACTCAACAGACAGCCCTTAAATGTCAAGCGACAGTACCCACGCTGCTTACATAACGCTAACAAATAGATGTCGGTAATAAGCTTACTCCGCGCATTCGCCAAGTATACTACCCAACTACTGCCTCACTACAGGTGTTATGGATCTACTGGGGTTCATTTTATCTGGGGATGAGAGGCCAAAACAACGCAGTTTATGTGGTTAACTGTGAGCAGTCTTTTCAACTCCACATTGTGTTTTACCTGTCGGTAAACGATGGGTTGACTCAAAAACGATGGGTTGACAGATGTATTTCAATATTCTAGAATTACATCTGTCAACCCATCGTTTTTGAGTCAACCCATCGTTTACCCACATACTCTTCTGAGGTGTGGTGTGCACAAACCTTATAAGTGTTGTTGTTGGGCTATAGCCTTAAAGGTGTTGTTGTTGGGCTTTAGCCTTAAAGGCGTTGTTGTTGAAGTGAGGTATTAATAGTGTCATTAACGAAAGGTTTTGCCAGCCATTCGATAAGCTGTGATATCAGTGTTTTAGTATTTTACAGCACACCAGCAAAGTTTAGCCTGAACGCCCACTGTTTTTTTTGTGTGCATCAGTTGGCTTAGACTATTTATTAACACATTAACAGAGAAAAGAGAATTGCATACACCGACTTTTCTCTTCCATTGAAATGGTTGAAAATGGTTTATTTGAAAGAGTAAAAATTGAACCATATTTTCTGAACTCTCAAATTTTGCTTTTGACATGTACCTCTTGGGGGGAAATTAGTGTCAATCAAATACAAAACAACAGCATGCATCATAAACCATCAGACTCATTCTCAAAGACGTATGCTTCTTTGTTTGGTCAGTGTTGGATAAATGTGTTACATCCAGTAAAATGTTCTAATTGGACTATTTGTCCATGCCTTCATTTACACGAGTTGTACCAGCAGATTCAGTGACATTGAATTTGAGCATTTCAAAGTCATTTAGGTAGTCTATTTTTGACATTCTTTACACTTCAAGCACAGAGGACACTTTTATCCTTTAATGTTGTACACTTCAAGCTGATTAAATGGACCGATGACAACATTATCGCCTTGATCTGGGAACGTTATATAGCTTTTTGCATACAGAAAACTAAGACTTTTTAACTCATTTTGAATAGCGTTTTATTATTTATAATATCTACTTCTGTATGCTGTATACTCTTGGTTATGTGTTCCAGATTATACAATTATAGTAATCATTGTTAGCACTCCCCTGCTGCTGTTGAGCAATCACACTTCACATTTCCTTGTGAAAATTCCTCTACTCTGTGCTGCAGTACAATAAAATAGTCGTTTAGTGACAAAAGCTTTCCCATTCCAAACATCATTTTCATTACCTTGTTGATTCATAGAGTAGATATTTTCCCAATTTCTTTTACGTTTTCTTGTTCTTTTTAGTATCAAAAGCATTTTTCTTGGACTGCATCTCGGCACCTGCCTGCAGAGACTATTCAAACGAATGTGTTTTATAACACATCTCATTTTAAACATCTCTGGTATGCTAAACTGTCACAGCACTGGGTCCCACCAAAGGCTATTCTCAACACGACAGACATGAGTGATACCCTTTGTTTTGATCTTTCGTTTGAGACAGGTTCCTTTTCTATCCAACGCCACTAATGCGTCATTCTCCAGAGGAGGCTCAGTCCCACAAGCATAGATTACACGACCATGCTTTGAATCTCAAGCAGTCCACATGCAAGGGAAACGTCTCCCAGTGTGCATTTCAGTGCTCAACAGGACGTAAAGATGGCGGGTTGATGTAAACTCTCTAATCAACTGTGTGCTGTTTAACTTTTACAATCTTTTTTTTAGTCCTCCATCTTATTAATAGGCGCGAGAGCTGAATAAGTAATTCATTTTTCTTTCTTTCCGTTGGCCTTTGGAGGGGCCGTGCCTGTGATTCCCTGGTTAATTGCCTGTGCTTGCTTGACATTCTCCATTGACTACATTCATGGGCAGGTCCTGCGTTCACAGCTGAAAGGCCACTGTGCCCTCAAAGCCTCATTGGGTCCAGACCCCAGACCATTCATGTTAATTGAGCCTCTCAGGTTGGGGCCCTTCTTCTGTGGCCAGGCCAATTGTCTTGTACTGAAGTCAGCGAGGGCAGGGGTAGTTGACCTGGGTACTGGGAATACATTTTCCACACTGGCCAAGTCTGTAGTTATGTTTATCTACCATTTGTCTGAATGCGAAGATGTATTTCATTTCTCTAAGTGACTGATGTGATTAAGGATATATTAAGCTTCTCATATTATAATTGAATACTATATATAGATTTTTCATAAACATTGTGTCTTTCTGACAAAACCTTAACATGTATTCCAAGTTCCATTTATTCCCTCTCTCCTTCTTGACATAATTTCTTCCTCACCCTAAACAACAGACCATTACTGTAACCCTAACCCTAACCCTAAACAACAGCCCATTACACTAACTCTGACCCTTAACAGCAGACCATTTCTCCCACCCTTATTTAATGACAGCACAACCGATAAAGAGGTGTAGATGTAGATAAAAGAATCCGATTCATTCAGTTCGTAGACATCCCCATAGATATAAAACAAGACATTTCAGAGGCTCTAGAGAATAAGAGTTACTGCTCTCTCTGCCTCTCTTAGATTGAGCTGAAATAACATTTACCGTGGGGACTGACAGAAGACACAGGCAATATAAATGTGGAATCCAGAATGGGCAGTAACATGGCCTCCTAAGCACTGTTATTAATCCACACTGATAGTATCAGACATGTCCAATCTGAAGCTACGTTCTGGGCTAATTAAAGGGGCCCCCATAGCTATTTAGAAAGACTGAATATTGAATACACACCGGAGTTTCCACTAGGATTTGTTCTTGCTGGCCCGGTGAGAGTTTTATTGGACAAATTTGGAACTTACTGGTGCACGCTTCAATAAAAATGTATGTTACAAATGTGATGAATGTAAATACTATGTAGTCTATATAATGTAAATCCAAGTAGGCCTATGCTTTTTAATCATTCAGCAAACGCTTTTTATGTATTATGCTTCAGTGAATCATAGGTGATTAGATAACCAGCAGGAAGGCAGCTATCACTATTTAGATAGAGGAGTAAAAGGTGGCAACAGGGGAGAAAAATGTGGTTTAGTCCAACAGAACTGCCCCAGTGAAACAAAGTAGGCTATCAAATAACCCCAGGGAGCTGCTGATGTTTCCAGTAGATTACGCCCTCCTCATAGAAATAAAGCAATTCGATTAGCTGATCACCATGATGTGTCTGTCAATCAACATGAGATTTTCTATTCATTGCCACTACTGCGGACGTGGTGAAGGCTTAGGAGGGCGGACCTCAGACTGAAGCTTCACAGCGAATGACACGTGATTGGATAAAATCCCTTTCCCCGCCCCACACTGTCTAACTGGGATAGGAAGTGGTAGGATATGTTCTGTATGAGCATCATTAGTGGACATTTCAGCCAGTGAGTTTATAAGTCATTGTTTTTCTTTTTTTAAATACATTTAACCGGCGAAACCTGGCAATCACCAGCTAACGGCAACCCTGACACACACACTGAGTGAGTTCCTAGAGGGGATGTGTTTGAGTGTTCAGTGATTAGGTGCATAATGCTATGTTGATGGAATGGTTCATTTCCGCATCCCATAATATTCTTGAAAGAGTCTCTCCCCCAGCGTGTTTCTCTTCAGATTAGTGGGTGGGAGAGAGACAGGCTTCCTACTGCTTGGCGCTTTAATCAATAGTTACAAATCACACATTTATCCTGAGACGTCCTGTGGAGGAAGGCTGCTGAAGCACAGGAAATTGCTTGTTTATTTTCTTTGTTATTTTGTTCTTGTTTTTTTTTTAAAGGTGATTTTCTCTCTTTCCACGGTTCTCAAAATAGGACACAGATTCTTCATCTAGCACTCGGAGGTTGCTCTTTCTATTTAAGAGAACTATAGACTAAGTGTGTTTAATAATTTGTCATGGCTTTTCAGGAAAGTAAACAGGTATGGCAGCAGAAATTTCCGTCAAGCATCTCAGGGGCGGGGAGGGGCACACACAACAGCAGGTTTACTTCAGTTAAATTGAGGACAGACTTTTTGAGGCCATTTGTTGAAATGAGTGACAGGGCAATGGGGGTTGCATTCAAGATTCTGTGATTTTTTTTTCACCCCTCTCCCTCCCCCTTCTCTCTCTCTCTTTATTCCTCTTTTTTTCTCCCCCCCCCCGATCAAAAAAACGTCCTCAAGGTACAGGCAGACACATATGAATTATGCCCCACAGGACTATTGAGATGAATGTTGTCAGAGAAATGTAGGCTGACACTCCATCATTCAATCCCTTTCGATGGGAGTTCACCCTATCAAAGTGAGAGAGAAAAAAAAAAAAAAATCTCCAGTCCAGTCCGCCCCAGAACAGAATTAGGTCTTGCTGGTCATTTAAGCGGCCGCATCGCAATACCAGTAAATCCAGTAGGCGTCCTTGAAAAGCACCCCGCCACCTGAGGTGATGGATGGGCATAATTAAGGTAAACAGGCCTTCGGAGGAGGAAAGGCCATGCGAAATGGCAATTACAGCGGTCACAGATGGATGGGGCCGTAACCGAGGACAAATCTCCATGGTGTGGAACGTAAATAGACCCATATATATATACATGTATATATAGGCCCATGTTTATATTTGATGGGCAATGGAAACATGGGTAAAGTGGGTACTTCTTGAGGGATGATGGTATTATAGATTGACAATGAGGAAGTGGCAGGTTTTTCATGGTCAGTGTACTACCAGTTGTATGGGTTTAGGAAGCGTGCAGGGGTTAGCATTGAGAGAGAACCTGATTCTTCTGGGGATCACTGAAACAGAGGTGACCCTGATGTGGTGTGGATCCAGTAGACTAGAGCCAGAGACAGACTCAGACTCAGAGCTGCCTGTGACAGAGATGGTGATACTCTTACAAGCATCTGTGGCTGTGAGTGAATGAAGCAGTCTACATGAGATGGATACGGAAACCTTAAATTGGCTTGGATCCAGTAGATCAGAGCCAGAGAGGCTCAGACTCAGACCCAGAGCTGCCTGTTATAGAGATGGTGATACTCTTACAAGCGTCTGTGGCTCCCAAGGTGAATGAAGCAGTCTGCATGAGATGGATACGGAAACCCTGACATAGTGTGGATCCAGTAGATCAGAGCCAGAGAGGCTCAGACTCAGAGCTGCCTGTTATAGAGATGGTGATACTCTTACAAGCATCTGTGGCTCCCAAGGTGAATGAAGCAGTCTACATGAGATGGATCCAACAAAGATGTTGCCTTGATCTGACCCAGTTTGGATCTGTTGATATGGTTACAATATCTGGTGGCATCCAACATACACCTGACATGGAGCTTAGTTGAAATCATTATATGAATTCCAACCTAAATATAGTATAGCAGAATATAAGTTAGTATAGTGCAAAAAAAAGACACGATTGCACCCCAGCAAATATTATTCTTATAAACCAACCTGTTAAAAGAAGCATTTGAAGAAAGAAAGCCTTCAATTATTTTAAACTCTGAATTTAATTATGCCTACCTTATGTCTGTCTTGTCTGTAGTAAAAAGTCTGCAGACAATACTGACCTAGATAGAAGGCCTACTATACTACAGCTGTTGAAATCCACTAAAGCGTGGAGAATTCTCTGTTAATAAAGTGTGGGATTCCGCAGTTCTGATGACATGGTATGAATATATTGTTTTTTGAACACGATCCTGAAAGCAAGACAATCATTAATAAAGTGGATTAATATTACAATTCAAGCATATGAAGATATTTTCTTGGTATGACTGATCCTTTATTTGCGCTACATCTCATTTTAAACTGTACAAAGTTGTATAAATGTGAAGAAAGTGTAAGAAGTAAGGGGAGGGAGATGTTCATCTTTGGGTATACCTAGTGGTGTAGTCCAGGGTATACGCAGCCCACTTATTTTTCAGTCAACATTGCATTTACCCACTTCTCGAAACAGGGCGTTTATCCTGTGCTGTATGGGCTGCTTAAAAAAATTGCAAAATTAAGAGTATACCCACTTCTCCAGGGACCACTACACCACTGGCTATACCTCATGCTTTCTAGAATCTTTGCCTATAGGGCAATAACAGACCTTGTAACCTCAGCCATCAATATTACATTTGAATTAAACATTTAATTAAATATTCATTATTACAAGATCCAGTCTTAAGAACAAACTAAAAACCCGATTAATCGCGGCAAATAGTGTGATTAATTAGTAGATTTTTTTTATTTTTGAATTGATTGACAGAACGAGTATAGATATGTTTTTTGTTCAGGCATCCGTTTCTCCCATCATTTAGCTTGAGGCAGGAGGTCTGCTCAGGGAGTATGCTCATGAGTGCCAACCAATACAGTATATGCCCTACATCAGAACATCAGAAACAAACCAAACTAATCTCAGATCTGTGTTTGATATCGACTAATGCTCTCCTGATCAGGCTGCTGTCTTTAACTGAAAAAGGCCTTGGAGGGTTTTTGTCTGATTTTACGGTTTCAATCCTCCTCTCAACAGAATCGCACTGAATACTGTGAATGACCGTGAGGAAAAGGCGAATGAGTTCTGCTCTGTAATTAATTGCGTGTGGGTCGATTCGTGGCTGCCTCAGTGAATGGCTGTGGCTGGAGCTGGAGCAGGAGTGTGCGGTCTGTGCTGCGCTGGTGACCAACACAGAGGCGTGCAGTGATCCCCCCCCCCACCCTGGTGGGTTTGCTGGATGCGGATGCGTTGGGTAGTGTGTGTGTGTGTGTGTGTGTGTGTGTGTGTGTGGTGGGTTTGCTGGGTGCGGATGTGTTGGGTAGTGTGCGTCTGGATTCATTGGAAATGAAAGCCGCGCTTGATTGGCGCTCTATTATGGTAGCCTTGACTTCCTGCTGGCGCTAATCTGGCAGTGGCTCAGTACTCAGATGCACTGAGCTCAATTAGCGTCCGCGTCCCTGAAACGCCAGCGCAGCGGCACTACAGGGAGGTGTTGCTTTTCAGCATTCGTATCACACACAAATGCACACAAACACACAGACACACACAGACACACACACACAAACACACACACACATATATAAACACATAGAAACACACAAAACACAAACATACATGAATAAACTTAATCTCTCTCTCTCACACACACACACACACACACACACACTCACACACACAAACACACACACACACACACAAACTCACACACACAAACACACACACACACATACACACACACACACACACACACACACACACACACATACATACGAACACAGGACACAGACACACACACACACACACACACACACACACCCACACCCACACACACACACACACACACACATACATACGAACACAGGACACAGACACACACACACACACACACACACACACACCCACACCCACATATGCACACATTCGCACGCTAGCCAACCCATGTATCACTGCGCATTGCGAAGCACATCATAACATCCTAAGCCCCCAATCTCAGCTGAGCAGGCCTACTGCTGCCTGCCACCAAGGCTGCCCGACAGCACTGAGGGAGAGTGAGAGAGAGGGAGAACGAGGGACAGCGAGAGAAAGGAAGACTGAGGGAGAGAGAGGGAGAGAGAGAGAGAGAGGAAGACTGAGGGAGAGGGAGGGAGAGGGAGAGTGAGGGCTTGACGAGGAACAGACTCAAATCTGGAAGCCGTCACCACACTTTGTTAGCATTCATCTCGCCCAGTGGCATTCTGTTGATGCCTTCGTTTGTCCATTAATTCCGTCCCTGTCGCTCGACTGTACTCCTCACCCCAACAGCGTCCTGTGTGAAGAAGTGCTGACTGCAGTGCAGTCGGACAGTTTTGATTAGGACTTTGTGTATGGGAAGAGCCCTTTGAGACAATTCACTGTTGTGTGCTGAGATAAAACCATTCCTGAAGTGTAAAGATCCATTACAATTTGAAAGTAAAGCTATGCTTTCATTATACAAATTTAAATATTTGTCGTTCAATCGTGCAGGCTTTCATTTGTTCATTTTTATCTACGTACTTGTCCACCATAGTCTGGTATGTTGTCAGCTCTCTGCAGCTTTTCCCCCTTGATATTATGCATGTGATGCAGATCTTTTTTGTATCTATTTAACATTTCAAGTTGGTTGAATCCACTGCCAACCCCTGCAGAGACACACACACACACGTGCGCATGCACACAAACATACACTCCTCCATTTCTTGCCTAATAAACTGGCAATGAATTCAATGCATTTACAATTTCTAACAATCAGTATTCATCAAGTTGTTTAAAAAGCCTGTTAAACTGAACACACTTCCAGCAATTGATCTAATTTAAAACTGAAATCAATATTCATAGCCCCTGAGATCAATCCAGACAAATATTATCTTACTGTCTATCTATGCGATCGATGCAACAGACAAGTCTTAAGGTTGAGGACATTTAGTTCAGGCACTCAGCAGGGCAGCTGTGAGGCAGCAGGTCCATTCAAACGGTTGCGGATTATTCGGATCCCAAAAAAGTACAATTTCGGCGTCATATGACGTCATACAGGAAGTTTAACGTACTTTCAGGTATTGGTAGGGGAACCGAGACCTAGTTTTTAGCCTTATACTCTAACCCTAACCCTAACCCTAAAAATTCCTTAGAAAAAGTTGATTCTGACACTTAGAAAACTTTATGGGGATCCGATAAATCCGCAGCCCATTCAAACGGATGGAGAATTTGCGGGTATTTTGTCCAAATCTTCCACTCTTTAGCAGTTCAGTCGTTATCAAGGCCAGATCCTTGCAGATCTTTCCATTCAATTCAGTTGTATTCATTGAGCGCCAATAACAATTTAAATTGTCTCGAGGCGTTTTATAGAGCCCCAGAGCTTGAACTCCTCCAGAGCGAGCACTAAGGCGACTGCGGCAAGGAAAAACTCCCTGTTAACAGGACGAAACCTTGAGCTTAATCTTAATGAACAGATTTTAACAAACAGCTGATAAATTACATGTCTGTCCTTGAGGGTGACAAACTGAGTGATTTTCATCATATAATTTCTTCATTTTTGCAGTGTTTGCATCTGTATGTAAATGGTTTAAAGGTTCATCCCGGTCTTAATAATGCATGCATTTGTGAACGTTATATTCCATATTCCATTTCAACCACATAATTTGATTGGAATTTCATGGTAATTCGACCATTATAGAAAAAAAACACGTGGGGTGTCATCATCAACAAGCTGTGTGCGTGCGGCTGTCAATGCACCCTCTTGTGATTACTTCCTTCTTAATATTTCATACCTACATGTGGTATGACTGCATTTAGCATACATAATTCTTGGAGCAAATGTCACAGTCAAGCAGCAAAGCGCAGGTACAGATCAGTGAGTGGTCTACTGTAGGCGATGCATTATGCATTCGGCAGACTTACGGTGCACTGCCTCCCATGTCTGTTTCACAGGCTGATGGATGAGCTTATGAGTGCCTCATAATTACAGCTGTCATTTTCTCTTGTGCTACACTAGGCTGCCGTGACTGTTGACATGAGGGGTTTGTTTTAAAACACCCATGTATGCGTTCCCATGGGAGAGAGAGAGAGAAGTAGAGAGAGAGAGAGAGAGAGAGAGAGAGAGATGGGAAACAGGAGAGAGGCAGAAAGAGAGGAACAAAGAGAGAGAAAAAAAGAGAGAGGTGGGGAACAGGAGAGAGGCAGAAAGACAGGGACAGAGAGAGAGAGAGAGAGAGAGAGAGAAAGAGAGAGGTGGGGAACAGGAGAGAGGCAGAAAGAGAGGAACAAAGAGAGAGAAAGAGAGATGTGGGCAACAGGAGAGAGGCAGAAAGAGAAGGGAAAAGAGAGAGAGAGAGCCATGCTCATTGTGTATAGAGAGCTACTCCATCTGAAGTTGCCATGGAAATATGGGAACAATGGCGCAGAAATCTTCATCTTTTGTTTTCCACTCAAACACAATCACTCGTCTCTCCCCCAGCCCTCTGTCAAATTTGCGTTTCAGCGCTGAGGAAATAGGCTGTGCTTTCTAACGGACAATCTCAGCTCACGCCGGCGCATGTGGGCTTGTTAAGAGGCCATGAAATCAAAGTGGCAGCGTTTTAAAATGTCGCTCATTTGGATTAACGCCTCCCGCTCCCACTGTCAGCACGGGGGAAAAAAGGAATGTTCCCTCAATCTTTAGACTTTTATTGCAGCCTCATAATTCACTGCGGAGATATTTAAACTGATATTTGGACCCTCCGCTAGAGAGACAGGGGGCTCGAGCGCGTGATGAATGAAACAAGCCCTTTCCCCTCGGGCTCTCTCTCCGCCATCCAAAGGATCACTATCCATCATTCATCTAAATGCCAAACTCAAAACAAGTCTGACTTCTCTGAGTCGTTTCTGTGAATGGCTGTCAGGCTGAGTAATACAGAGAGGCTCTCGTCTCCATTGTTGGAAAGTTTTCTCTTGTGACTTTAGCAGGGGATTAATTAAGCGCCTCGGCTAGGCAATACTGTGATGCCTCGTGTTACAATAATAGAGAACATACTGTTCATTGTACGCACATTCATGTAATCAGAATAGCTCCATCACAGAGATCACTATACATTTTTGATTGTAAATGTGTCACTTTTAACCTACGGCACGTTGTCCTCATGTTATGAAGTAATACATCATGGGGTAAAGCTACTGGTTTTAGCCCTTACATGCCTTTTACCCCTGCAATAACACTGCATGCCAAGCAATAAAAGCAAGATTTATCATCTTTGCGCAACACTTTTATTACAGGACAGAGGAGCAAACCAACAACAAACTAACACAAACAGACAACTGATCAACGGATAAGCTCATGTCTCATAGGTCTTACTCTGTCTTACACATCTGTTTCATCCGGCCGCCAGAAGAGGGGCGCTCACATTCAGCAGCTATAACTGTGGGGCCATTAGGCTTGTGCATTGGGCAATGATGTCTACGTGTGCTTCTGAACCTCCTGCTGTGGGGTGGTGGTTTATTTGGTTAGAAAAGGGTGTTATCAGGTGGGGGTCAAGATGACGCTGTGGATGGTTGTGTGGGAATATTTTTGTGTTTGATGGACATGGATTCATTTATGGAAATATGGATAGCCTGACACAAAATGTGTTATTAAAGTCGTTTGCTTTTCTAGGCGTGTTTCCCAAACCTTTCCATCTCTCAAGGCTTCCCCAAAGAAAAACCTTCCTACGTATTCCTTAAGAGGCTGAATCCATGTTTCTGGAATCCATTATTGTCATTCACGGAGGTTTGAGAAGGCGTGAGATGAATATGATAAGCTTCACTTAGATTGGAGTGCATGTGATTATTTCTAGAAAGAACAGCAACAAGAAATACAAGCAAGTCAAAATAAAGAAGGTACCCAAATAAAGGATAGCGTAGGCTAGATGTTACACATAGATTTGTATTCGCAAGGGATTAAAAATTGACAGCTATACCAATGTTTTTTAATTTGTTTTAACTTAAAAAAATCACAAAATGTAATGCAACACATATCTTGGTGTTACATCACAGTCAGTGCCCAAGTCCAAACACTAACACAACATTTTTTAGGCTCTAAAGCGCTTGTTGTCCCAGCTTATCGGAAAACTCTGTTAAGGTATGGCTGAGAGTGGCCCAGACCAACCTTACAAAAGTATCTCTTACAGAACGTATACTTAGCTTAGGATGATCTGGGAAACAGCTTGAATCATAAAGATACAGCTTTAGGTATAACTTACGGATAACGTAGAGTTAAGAAGGCTTTGGGAAACCTAGCCCAGGTTAATGGCCTGTCTGGTATTTAGGCATCTCTCAGGTGGCTCTTTTCTTGGGTACAGACCCAGCCCTACGCGGACCCTTATCTGGGTGATCTTCCACACAGACCCAGCCCTATGCTGACCCTGGTCTGGGAGATCTTCCACACACAGCTGGATTTGGTTCAGACCCAGTTGCAGTCTGGGCACTGCAATGCACAACACACTGACCGTATGCAAATATGTTTAATTGGATGTTGTGTTTCTGGGACAAAAGGCATCAGTTAAAATGACTACTTGTAAAAAACTGTGTGCCATATAATTTCAACGTGTGCTTACAAATTACATAAAACGATTAGTGAAATACAAGAATATTGCACAACAACAAAGGTCTCGTTTCCAGTTACAATAACATCTGATAAAGTCTGATTTCAAATGTATTTCACCATAAGGTTTAAGGTTTGATTAGCTCTTAAAATCAGGGTTTCAAAGCCTTGGGGCATTTTCTCCTCTTGAAGCCTTACATTGACCTGCCTCATTCAGATAATCAGCCAATCAGTGCTGCCTTGATTGGTCTAATGAAGTGTTCTTAAAATGAAATATGGACTGGCCTAAACAGTTATGGCTGCTGTTAACAGTGATTATTCTTCAAACAAGCCACAATCTGAGTAAGAAGCTAAGAGTCATTGGATGTTTTAGGCAAGCAGAATAAAAAGGCTCTCTCTTTCCCTCTCTCTCTCTCTCTCTCTCTCTCTCTCTCTGTCTCACTCTCTCTCTCTCTCTTTCCCCCTCTCTCTCTCTGTCTCACTCTCTCTGAAATGAGTATTACACAATATCATATTTATGTCATGATCATATATTTCTTTCTATTCTCAGTAATTTATCAACCGCACCACTGCAAAACGTGAAAAAAACACCTGTAACTTTTAAACAAAACATGTCTGCCTCAACGGATATACCAACATGGACAAACACATATAACCATTAATGAATAGACCTAATCTCAATGTCATCAAATACTTTAGCACAAATGAAAAAAAAAAACGAGCAGTTATAATATACTCCTGATATCTAGTAGTCACATCATCTGACGCAGGAACACTTAACAATTAGCCTGCAGTGTCCACAGGTCTCAGAGCAGCCTGAGAGGTGCATCCTGGGACATGCCTGGTGACTCAGGAGTGCTCACAGCTGACAAAGCAGCTTCCGCTCGGTTCTCCACACACTCCACAGTCTCACCTGGATCAGTTACGCTTGTCTGGCTGCTGGCACAGAAATGTGAGCGTGACCTTTTTTTTGTGACAGCCAAAAACACTCTTAGGTTTTTTTTGTAATAATTCCAAGTTTTAGAAAATACAGTCCATCCCTTTGTGCTTTGGATGATAGAGGTCTCCTGTTCTACACCCGCTCTACCAGTGCTCCGGGTCTACATCTAACCACTGCAGCAGACCCGTCACTGTGTGTGTCTTGGAGCACGTGACTGCGTGACGCCTGTTTGAGATTGAACATCTGGAGGAACAGAGGCATGGCGGTATGCTGTGCTGTGAGTTGAGGTTCTGTTTTGATGCTACTAGGTAAGCCTTGAGGCAAAGGTTTGAGTTCTCTGAAAGGTCCTCAGAAGTTACTTGCTCTCGGGCAATTTCTTGTCATTGCAAAAAAAAAAAAAACCTCCCTGCTCTCTGCTTTGAAAGGGTTTGCGCTCGAGGGTATTGTAAAAAGAGTGCTCTCTTCACTTCTGTCAGCCGTGGTGTTTAATAAATCAAATGGAACTACCTGCTTGTGTTTTCTAAAACTTACACTCCGCGACCGGAGGAACTTGAAAAAGTGGTTTTGTGCCGAAAGTCCACGTTTTGTGCATGGACGATAGTTAAAAATCACGAGTAAGAATGAAGATGTCCCAGGGTCATCTGTGGAACACAAGACAAGAAGAACGCACAGACGTCTACATTCTCCTCCTCTCCTCTCTTTTCATTTCCCTTTCTTTCGGTGTCTTCTTTCTCTGCCTTTAGTCCCGTGGCTGCCTCCTATAGGCCGTACTTCTGCAGCAGCTCTGACTGCCACTGCCTCTTGCGCTCGGGGAACGTCGGCGGGATCTTGATGTTGTTGAAGTCCACGATGCACTGCTTCATCTCCTCCTCCCCGTTGGGCCTCTCCGTGCCCTTCCTGCGGCCCAGGCCGCCCCGGCCCTCCCTCGGTCCCCCGACGCCGCTACTCATCGACTGGAAGAGCTCGCTGTTGCGCCTCTTGTCCTGGAGGTCCTCCTTGGGCAGCGCCATCCACTGCACGGACGAGCCCTTCTTGGGCGGGCGGCCGAGCGTCAGCGTGCTGGGCGGGCGCGAGACGGAGTACAGGGCGCCGCAGGGGGCCGGGGAGCTGCCCACGCTGAGCACCTGCGCCAGCGGGGTGTCCTGGGGCGAGGTGGCCTCCGAGTGCGTCTCCGAGCTGGAGGTGGAGAGCTCGTTGAGGGAGGTGCCGCTCTCGCTGCCCTTGTCTGGCATCTTCTTGTGCTCCTCGCTGTCCTGTTTCAGCGAGACGGACTTCACCGAGGGCCCTGTGCAGAAACAGGCGAACAAAAACAAACAAAAACCAAACAAGACATGAATGTTAGAGTGAAATGGGGTTAGAACATTGCACCAAATCAGCTTTAATTTAGATAGTTATTTGTGTAGGACTAAGCTGTGATGAAACAATTACTGGATATGTGCATTAAAATCCTCTCTGTTGGTGTGCGGTGCTATACTCTTTCATGATGCTTCACGGTTTTGTGAACCAAATGAGGGGAATAATCCGGAAACTGCACATTTTTCTAAAAACAGCTGGCTTACATTGCTGTAAGATGAAAGTATAGAAATGATTGAGCCTATCCCATTTGAAGTTTAATGAAACGCTACTTTGGTCTTGCAAAGGGAAAAGTTTAAGTTTCACACCGCAAATTGAGATGTTTATGTACAGTACAAAGAGAATATAATGTATGATTGTGAGGTTCCAACAGGAACATGTAACAATAACATAATCATTAGCGTATGAAATGTCAAATCTCTCATTCAAACCCCATATACATTTTTAGACTCACATGGATATCACATTACGCATTGCACACACTTTTGTGTAATTGGCAGAGTGTGCGTGTCTATTGTCTATTAAAACAACTTCATTAGCATAGCATTATAATGCTCACCCTTTGCCCAACTCTGTGTGTGTGTGTTCTGGGAGGGGGAACTGGGAAAGAAGTCAGTGGGCCTGTTAATGTGATGTAATTAAGGTGGCCGCTAATTGGTGATTAAATGTCAATATCCAGATCTCGCAGGTCCAGGAGGTCCATTAGCCTCTGGAACAGCTAAGAGACATGGCAGCAGACCAAATCACACCAGAATCTAAAGCAACTCAAGATACATACCCTTTAAAGCTATCATTACAAGAGATATACATCTTAATTACTACTTTAGGAAGCATTAGAAGGATCTAAAGAGGTTTAAAGGCGCAGTCCATTATTCTAATCTACCACATTTTTTGTCAAATTCATCAAAATGCTCGTTTTGGCCCTCTAGGTGCCTGTTTTGTACACTATCCTGGTTCTGTAAATGGGAAACAAACAATGTGGCTCAGACCGAGCCAATTAACCAATTAACATGTTGCTTTATGAGCACTGAAGGGAGGGGTGTAATTTCATTGGCAGTTGAGCTCAAATATCAACAACCAGAATATTCACCAGAATTATGGACTCTACAATCAAAGTGAGACGAAGTTATCTATTTGAAGCGGGCATTGTGTAACTCAGAATTAGTTCATGTATAGAGCACACAAACTGATGAAACTAATCAATGTGGAGTTATACAGCAAAGAGCACACAAACTGATAAAATGCATCCCTCCCCTATTCAGTGGCGGTATCTTTGGAGGAATGGTGTCTGATAAACAAACAAAAACATGAATGTAAATTAGCCAAATAGAAGATTTTTAAAAAGCTCTCCTGTTATTGGAGTAATGGCTATAATCATTGCATCGTATCTGTCTCTAAATAGATGGATGGACAATTATGGCAATTAGTGAAAACAAAGATATGATCTGTGACCTTTCCATTCTCTGTTCATCCAAAAACAAAAGCAGGCCTTCATTTGCCAACAGAAATGAGTGGGTAACGACATATACTCGAACGCACATTTGGTTCCCCCATGTTAATTCCGCAGACTGTAAATAGCTCCGGGAGAGTCAGTCAAGCAGTTACCCAGACCTTGGGTCTCCAGACCAGAGATGCTGTGTGATGGTGGAGTACAACCCAACTCAACCCAAGCCCCTGGCATGGGCCCTTGGCACCATTCCTCCCCCAATGGAGCTGATTACTGGCACCATAACAGGAGTTTTGTACCCCATTTTGGACACAATGGTGTCATTTTGGAACTGCGACTGCAGTAGAGTACATGGCTTTGGGGATCTCTCACTATCATCAGTAGATATTTTGCCAGGTTCCCATTAGGAGGAACAGAGATGGCTGTAGTCATAGAGAGGCCGTTTAAATGGGTAGTTCCGTAGATTATAAAAACCCTTCTGCCACAATCCACTGCGAAAACAAGATCACTATAAACCATCGTTTTCCTTTAACTTGCAAAGCTAACAGACCATGAATTGTGCTCCTGTGCCCTTAAAGAAAATGTGAGCTTGTGGATAAAACCACAGGTCAAAGATGAACAAGAAGCAGTCAGGATCTCATCTCTACCTCGTTACTTTAAAGTTTGAGGGGGAAAAAAAGGTACATCTCAAAGGCTGCTCCTCCTCTCTCTTTACAGTTCAGACAGCTGGAGGTCGTGGAAATAAATCAAGATTCAGTCCTGCACAAAGATAAAGCCTCAATTACATCAAAGACATAAATCTACCCCTGCATGTGTCCTCGCTGTGTGGTAAAAAAAAAAAAAGAAAAGGTGAGTTTTGAAAAGGTGAGCCACCGCAATGCATCAAAAATAAAAGACTTCATATGACTTCAAAGGACACGTGTAAAGAGGAGGGCCACTCAGTCTCCTGGCAGGCATCTCTTGCTCAGATGTAATTGCTCATCATTGTGCTTCCCACTCGTCCATGTAATTGACAGCTTAATACTTCGGTGCCTGTTGTCATTCTGGGGGATTCCTCCATGGTCCATAGGGCTCTACTCTCATCTCTGCCATCCGAAGGAACTAAGGTCTTCAGAGAGTCACACTGCCCTCGCACGCACATAATTTTAACACAGTGAGTGTCATACACACCCTAAATGCAGATATTACCAGAAAACCTTCTTCAGTCAAAGGGGTTCAGACCACCTTAGCATAGAAGGCTAGAGAGTTGTAAGAGGGTTGCCTCTTCTGACACACTCTGGTAAGACTTGAGGTGATTGATGGTGTAGTGGTGTTTCAGAGCAGGCCAGGTTTCACTGACAGACCCAATGCCAAGTTTCAGACTCGGCCTATGGCAGCACTGCCCCACAGGGCATCTTATACCATCACGAGCTACACACATATTTCACAGGCTAAATAGATTCCGACCTTTGTCGAGGGGAAAATGGATTACAGAGGGAAAAGTCGGCCGTGATGGCAATCTATAATTGAAATGCAGAAGGGACGCATGTGTGAGCCGGGAAAAGCAACAGAGAAGGGTGAAATTTAAGAGAGAAAGGGTAAAAGAAGTACAAAATGAAAGCTTTTCTCTGGCGCAGAAATCCCACAGGGTAAAACACAGGCCTGTGTCTGTTCAGAGGGCAGCTCCAAGGTCGAATAGTGGGGTGTACAGCATTCAGGAAATAGCCTGTCAGAGATGCCTTTAGGCACGGGAACAAGACCCAATTACACTTCTGTGGTGTACTGGAAAAATGGTTTGTTTTTATTTCAAAGGTATTGTTTTTCTTTATTCGTTTAAAGTATTACGGTAATGTGTGTTTTAATGCAGGCCCGGTGGCCTAGACTGTGTTCAGTTTCTACAAATGTCTCAATTCCATGGCAGATGACAAAAATAGGAGTATCGGGCTGTTGCACCTGTGGGAAATGTGCTAGTTTTTCTGAAAATATAAACTCTTCCGATTCCTCAGATGGGAAAAAAAAACATCACAGGCGCCAATTTTGCATGACTGCCAATCTCAGTGTGTTTGTTGCAGTCTGTTCATTGCGGTGTGTGTGTGTGTGTGTGTGTGTGTGTGTGTGTGTGTGTGTGTGTGTGTGTGTGTGTGTGTGTTTGTGTGTGTGTATGTGCATGTATGTGCGTGTAATTGAGTGAGTGTGCGCATGTGCTGTGGCTTGATGATGCTACTTGTTTTGTTACGGAAGGAGGAAAATGAACGACTCGACAAATATTTATTTGAACACAGAGCTGCCCTCGGGAGAGCGGCGGTACCCAAGCCGAGGAACAACAAGGCATTCTGGGAAGAGCGCAACACACTTCCCCGCTCTCCACCTGCATTTCATTTAGGCCTCAGGAAATCAACGTTTCACCCGCTTCAAAGACATGCTAATTAATGATTCCACTTACGAAGGGAAAAAAGCTCATGGTTAGCATGTTATTTAAAAACGAATTATCTGGCTGAGAGAAGCTGGGCTCGGAACCTGTCCCGTATCGCGCCAGATGGCCACACAAGCCTCCATATCTCAGGGGGCAAAGTGATGTCCTAGAAACAATGCGAGCAGGAGCTGTGTAAACATATTGTGCTCACTCATGCTTTCTGGGTAATCTTGCTCATAGAAATTCCCATCTGTGTTTGAAGGCACAGTCCAACAGAATGCAGACAGTCTCCTCTCCTTCCCCTCCAGATCTCTAATTTGCCTGTTAATATACAAGACAAAAAAGCAGCCTTTAGATTATTGCAGAAACCCAGTAATTGCATTCTCAATTCAACGTTAACTGAAATCACTGTACGATTCAATTAGCAGTTGTACTGCTTCCTCTCTTATTAAACACGGTGCACGTGTCTCGACTTCCACAGGAACATTGCCCCCGTGCCACTTTCGTAAATGAGGTATTCCTCCAGGAGCCGCTGTGTTGTTCATTATCTGTCTCACTGACTGAGGAGGAGCATCATCAGGAGCTTTGCCGGGAGCTTTGAGGGGAACAATGCGACGTGAGACGAAGACGAGCCGTGTCGAGCAGCTGTGATTATTTGTTTCGCACGGGCAGTTTGCTACCTGTCTCTGAGCCGGGCCCCACAAACGCTTATCTAAATTAATGAAAGCCTTCTTTAATTGACAAACCGCGCGGCAGACAATGAGTATTGGCCCCGCTGGTTTTGTTATCTTCCCTGCAGCGGCGTATCATCTCATTCGTCGCTCGGCAAAACACATCAGTCACCACCGGAATGGTGATGTGTGTGCCGCCATCACGTAGAAGTTTCCGAAGAAGGAAGTGGTAAACTTCCAGGGGGAAAGCGGATCCATCATCCTGAGAGTGGTCATGTGATCCATGTAGTTTCTACAGTTACATTTTCAAACCATGATGGCTGTATTGAGGAGTGCATCACTGCATGAAATACCTTCCCCTTCATCCATGTGCCCATCTCTGGTGCCAGTGATCACATGATCCAACCGCTCGGTTAGCCACAAGATGGAAAGCGGAGCAGAGGGGTGGTTTAATGAGGACGGCCACACAGCCTGATGTCTCTCTCTTGGATGACAACCAGACTAGGCTGATGGACCATGTCAGGCGCACTTCCTCCTCACACAGAATCATTCCAGAAGATCCGCCACATGGTACTGGCCCTAATCAAGACTTGCTTCTTTCCTCTTTAGAGATACAAGTAGTTACGTAGTGAACACTCGTCTCCAAAACGAGCTTCAGGCGAAAGGAAGATATAAATGTTATTAGTAAGATGTTATTAGTGTGTTCTCTCAGGTTATGTACCTTGTTGCATGTTGTGTTACCTTGTTTTGACATGCCCTGCGCTTATGCTGTGTTGCTGCGCTCTGCACTTGTTGTGTTGTCTTGACTCTGTGACTTGTGCTAATGTATGTCTAGTGTGAAATCTTCAGCGCCAATATAAGAGAAACATCATTTCAAGCCGCTTTATAATGTGAATGGATGGGCTGACAATAACGTTCTGACTTTACTCTTGACTCTCTTGTTCCCTGCTGCGAAATGAACCAATGACAGACATCTTATTAACACCCATCTTTTTTTTTTTAACACTTTGCTCTTAGGCACTTTCAGTCTCCGTTTCTGCCTCAGCCACTGCAGTCTTCTCTAATATCCTTATACGCTCTTGTATTCTCTTCCAGGTCTTGCCACACCCCGTGAGGCATTTGAGGAGAAAAATCCTTTAACAGAAATGACGCTGAACGGGACTCAAGGCCAGCTGAAGTGCCTTCAATTGTGATTTCATCTCCAGCACTAACACAGCAGCTGGGTCTTTACTGCTAAGTGTGAAGAGATTAATCTCATCACTCTCATGAGTGTAAAACCTTCTTCCTCACATTTGACCAGTTTTGAATTTTGTCTCTACAAAAACGTTGTTCATGTCCTTTAGACCCGTTGTTGAACTTTGACGCAGAACTGAATACTGAGTGTATTAGCCCTGAAGCAATCTCTCTCTCTCTCTCTCTCTCTCTCTCTCTCTCTCTCTCTCTCTCTCTCTCTCTCTCTCTCTCTCTCTCTGTCTCTCTCTCTCTCTCTTTCTCTCTATGATAAGAAAAGGCCTATTTGTGCTTTATATAGATTTAAATAACTTTATATAGATTTAAATTATGTATGAAGCTATGCTTTTCTACTATGTATCTGAAAAATAGTCTTAGCATTGCCAAATTGAATATATCACACAAATACCATATGAAATATATTGTGTAATTATTGAACTAAGAGACAACCTTCTTCCTGAAACTTGCCTTGTACGTGGCACTGCCAGTACTGCTATGGACCAGTGTAACCTACACCTCTTAGTAAAGGGCAGAAAAAACGGACAGTTTTGAAAAGATACGTCGAGGTGATGACAGCCAGGCAGCCTTTCCTCCTCTCATTCAGATACTCAGGCTCTACACTGTCATCTGTCAAGTTTGGTTGAATATTTGATATGATGTGCCACTCTGTCCTGACTAATGAGGTCTTTTTTCAAAATGAATGGTTGCTGTGAGGCTGTGTCACCAGCACCATGTGAGTTTAATTTTCATCACGGAGCAAATGTCTTCTGAATACTGAACACTCAGCTTCGTCTGAGAGGGTGTTCACATAATACAGATCACGCTGCAAAACACCAGCGGAAAAAATCCATGCTCTGTTGTGCTACTACTTGAGACGTGAGGAGTATTTGAGTACGCCGTGACACTTGAGACCTTTTAGTCTGCGGAGCCATGTTGTTTTGTCTAATGGAAATCAAGGTCATCTCACGATTCTACTGGCTGAAGATGTTCAGAATAAAATGACATGAGTACTTGTATTTCTCCTTCACAAATACAAACACATTGTGCACTGTTTAAACAAACCACAAAATATCAGTTAATAACACAAAAGATAACAAAATAATATCCTGACTGTTTCTAAAAGTGTGAAAGACACTTCAAGATCTAGTCACTAAGACACTGAACACTTAACTACTCCCTGTGGTGGGAGAGAGGGCCTGAGGTGGCACTCAGGTCTAAAGTGTGAAAATGTACATGCTTTGACTGACTTTTCTCTTAGCAGCCAAGCCCTAATAAATGCAACCCATGAACCACAACACACAAAAGGTCATGACCATTTCAGACGGGCTTACACTGGATCACACTCAAGAGTTTGGCTGTGCTTCAAGGGATCAACAGTTTCTGCTCTTTCTGTGTGGTGGGGTGGGCAATAATACTGGGATTTGGACCCGGACAGCCGCTCACGCTGGGGGGGATCCGAGCCAAGTCGGGTTCAGATCTGGCCACTGTCTTGGCCAGCGATGCTCTGCTCTCTCTGCTCTCTCTCTCTCTCTCTCTCTCTCTCTCTCTCTCTCTCTCTCCCCCACTCTCTCCCTCTCTCTCTCTCTCTTTCTCTCTCTCACTCTCCCCCCCTCTCTCTCTCTCCCTCTCTTTCTCTCTCTCTCTTGCTCCCCCTCTCTCTCACTCTCTCTTAAGGCTGGAGGGGTTGGAGATGACTGGAGGATTTGGACAGACCTGGCAATCAGACTTGTGATCAATGGAGGCTTGTGGTGATGCTCCGCTATCGGGGCCACACAAAGAGGATTAGCAGTGGGTTAGTG